>NC_135498.1:36406472-36663972 GCF_052857255.1 Amblyomma americanum | reverse complement strand
CTATAGACTATTCTTTAGGGTTTGTCTATAGAGAGTCTATAGACATTAGAGACAAAAGTCTATGAACAGTCTATAGACTGTCTAAATAAATTTTTATATGGGCGACCTCCTCTAGCTTATCGATAGCCTCTTTTTATGCCACATGGCAGGTCCTCAGAATAGCATAACGCTGTGGAGACACGCCTGCTAAGGACTTCAGTACAACGTCACAAGACCAGCACGAGCGCCCCTCACGTTCCCATGGCCGCTTCGTCCTTTTTGCAGCACAGAACGCTGGTCGCGCTGTGGGAGAGCATGCTCCTTCGCCATGCATGACGCGCGACCTTCGTAAGAAGAAGCGTTGGCAACGGCAAAATCAAGCCGTACGTAAGGCGTAGAGCAAACCCGATAGGCTTCGCGTTCAAACCAAACATCGTCACCAAGGGAACGGGGCACATGTTCGCTACTGTCGCAACCGTAAAACCCGCCGCGGTGGCTCAGTGGTTAGGGCGCTCGACTACTGATCCGGAGTTCCCGGGTTCGAACCCGACCGCGGCGGCTGCGTTTTTATGGAGGAAAAACGCTAAGGCGCCCGTGTGCTGTGCGATGTCAGTGCACGTTAAAGATCCCCAGGTGGTCGAAATTATTCCGGAGCCCTCCACTACGGCACCTCCTTCTTCCTTTCTTCTTTCACTCCCTCCCTTATCCCTTCCCTAACGGCGCGGTTCAGGTGTCCAACGCTATATGAGACAGATACTGCGCCATTTCCTTTCCCCCAAAACCAATTATAATTATATACACTGGCCATGCCCAGAGCGTCATATACACACCGCGTCGAAGACACGCTAATGCTTTCGTCTTCACAGCACGTAAGCAGCCTTAAGTGCCCTCTGAATTTTACTTTCTTATTTTCTTTGCGGAAGGAGGAAAACCAAGGAAGGTTTGGTTTTTTTTTTAAAGCAGCCCTGAAAAAGAAAATAGTTTCGAATACTTTAAGCAGCCCTGCACAAGCAATGTGTCCAACGGACTCGGTGGCACACTTTCTAAGCGAGCAAGAAATAGCCTGGCATGCAGCTGGGAAAAAGAACAAATCTTTTTGCCAGTTTACGATACGCCATAACATCACCTGTAATTGCAACGAACGACTGTCTTTTGTAATTATTTTTGCCAATTAATTATCTCTGCTTTTTACAGACCCGTTATTTTTCCTATTTGCCGCTGGTCCGATTCCAGCGCCCTTGTCGCCGGACGTGGCAATTTAAATTGTCAGCTATCTATGGAAGGCCGCGCCTTCTACAGGTCTATTTAATAGGTTCCGAAGCTATAAGCACTCGCCTTATGAAAAATCACCGCAAGCACGAATAAAAACGTCGTATTACCGCGGGTCAGAAGAACGCAATGAAGAGATGCAGCACTTCAAATACCGTGGCGACACTATAGCGATGAAACACTGCGCTTTCATTAGTTCTGCGCCGCGCAAGTGGCCTTGCTCCTCACGCACGCTAGCACGTACAACTCAAAATAATAACTCCCCGCTGTACACACTAGCTGCTAATGGCGGAGCCGCAAGATAATGAATCCGGAAAAAAAAATTATTGCAAAACGCGATCCCCTGTCCCGAAGCCGCACCTGGCAGACTGGCACGAAAATGGCTCGGTTGGCATCGCAGCCTTTCAAGCATCGCATCTTCAAAACAGATTCATTCCTTGCTAGAGTTCATTCATTCGCTCGACCTGAAAGCTACACGCCTATTGACTCGTACCCCGCTGTGTTCCATATAGTTTCGACGGGAGAGCGCTACCGTGTGCAACGCATGCACTTCCCTTCGTTATATACGATTCAGAAACTCATTACGGGTGCCTTCGAGGGAGTTCTTTTCACTATATTCCCAAAGTAGACAGCGCAGCGAATGAATATTAACGATGAAACGCGCTTATACCTGCGCTGCAACCTTCCCTGCGTATTTTATCCTTCTTTCGAAAACTCGCTCTGCACGTCTTCATGTACAGTATTTTTTACCTATTTATTATTTTTTTTACGTTTGTTTGCACATCCCCGCACCGAATCCTAGATGCGGGCGCCGAGGTCAACAAACTCCAAAGTCTCATTCTCTTCTTAAACTACGCGGGGTTGTTCTCAGATAAGTCGAGAGAACTGCAGACACACGAACTCCCAAAATAAGACGAACAACGCGCTTTGTTCGTTTGATTTTTTTTTGCCTACTATTACTTTGCTTTTTTTCTTACTACGCCTAGAATGAAAGCTGCAAAGCAGCCAGCACGCTAAAAGAGATACTACGGTCAACTCTACAAAAGCCCCCCACGCTCATGGTAATAAGAAACAAATAAGTTCGCAGAATAAGAGAGTAGGCGCGCTACTTTACTTTCTCCTCGCGGTCCAGTCAAAAATGAACAACTGCAGACGCAGTTGGGTGTCACGTGCATCAAGAGGAGGCGTGAGAACGCCAACAACTACGATACAACTTGAAGAAAACTAAACAGGAAGGGAACAATGGGGGAAGGGAAGCAATAACGGAGAAAATTGAGATTACGGTTTCAACAGCGCAACACGCGAACCAGAAGGAAGGCGCCAGGAACGCGAATGCAGCAACAAACAAGAAACGAGGAAGCTGGCCCTCCGAGTCGGCGGCGTTTTCTTCAGGACCTGGGGAGCCGCTCAGCCGCTACCGCCGCCTCTCTCGCGAGGGGCGCACGACGAACACGCCTCGCTGAAAATTAATCCCGGCGCCGGGCTCCGCGAGAGAGGCGCCAGGACCTCCCTGGACTGTTGAGTACGTGGTGGAGGCGTCACGCTCAAGTCGCTCCCGTTGTTGTTGCTGTACTTGCCCTCTGGTGGAGCCGTGCCTTTCGGTGGATCTTTTGTATCATTTCTTTTTTCGGCATCACGCCCCTCTATTCATCATCTGGGTTCAAAACAAAATGAGAAAGATTTCTCCCTTCGTTTCTCTCTTCTTTCTTTCCTTCTTTTTTTGTTTCTTACTTTCTTTCTCAACAGGACGCATTGAAGTACCCTAGCGTGGACACTGCAGCTTTACAGTTACTCGAGCCGCGGCGCCGTAGGCGTGCCATGACCTCGGATGCGAGAAGTTCGCTTTCTTGATATTTGTCCTTTTTTTCTGTGTGTGCGCGTGGGACTGAGTAGTGAAAGTACCACATGGTTTGCCGCGATTTCCTTCTAGTGTGTTGTAGACATTTAGCATAGCGTTGCCATATATAGCTACCGTCGAGGGCTAGCCGCGTAGCAGACGCATGCGCTGTTCCTTGCTGCAGGCTGGGTATATGTCCTGATAGTGCGCTACCAGTAAGTGAAAACATACTATCCGCTGTTGGCGATGTGCATTCGGAGTCGCGCTCTGACGGAACCAGGGTCAAGACAATGCCCGCTCCCGTGACGACCAGGACAGGACTGTCGACGAGTTAAAGGAGTGGGCTGATGGGAGGAAGATTGCGAGGGGATTTATTTACATATTTACAAGTGTCAAGATCAAAAGTGAGCTTCCTTTCTTAACTACACTCGCTGTCGAGTTTTATAGCGTTCTTCTTCCCTAATTTATCCACGTTGAGGATGGCCTCCCCGGGGTGGGAGTGGCCTGAAACTTTCACTTGTTCGCACAAACTCACACCACCGCACATAAGTACACGCCCCCGTCACATATTGCACCTGGGAGAGAGGAGGATGCTGTCGGAGTAATGTCCTCTGGCCAGCTGAAGGTTCCCACGCGCTGCTGACACCTGCTTTTCATCAGATGACAGCCGACATCGTCATCAGATCGTCATCAGATGACCATGGCACTCCGACCTGGCAAAGCTCGGTAATTGGAACCAGTTCATACCTAGGTCTTCTCCGTGTGGTCCTTGACGGCAGGCCTGGGAGCGAGCGGTCATCATCGAGTTGCTCGGAGGCACCCAGTAGAAATAGCTGTGCTGGCTGCCAACAGGCGAGACTTGCTGTCGCCGTTGCTAATAACTAGACTTGCTGTCGTCACCCTTAACACCGCGCATGCCCACGCTATTGGTGCGTAGACTTGACGGTAAGGTTAAAGGTAGTGAGACACGGCGACACGTTTACGCTAAATCTCTCTAATGTGTTCACAATGCGGAATGCACCGGGATACGATATTATGATGTGAGCAGTGCCTTCTCTCGTTACATTTCATAATATCAACTGGCATGATGAAAAAATTTCAACCCGCAACGAAAAAGCGGTCTTCAGACTTTCTGCTCACCTGACAGTGATGAGATATAAAGCACTACATGTGTTGGGTTGTACCACAAAGTCCTCGTATAAGTCGCTGGGACTATACCTTTCTCACCCACTGGCTCTCGTGCCAAGTGCCATTCTGTGTCCAGGTGGCTCAGGTTGGTTTGCAACTGGACGCTTTCATACGAACTATGTACTGCCTGGAGATATTTCGTTGGAAAAATGAGGCTCATCGTGGTTTTTCTATGTAGAATATCTCGCTTGGGGGCGGCGTTCCTCCTCGCCCTCTTAAACCCTTCCCTGTACACGCGCGTATGAAAGGGACACAGACAAGACCATCAGCTTCTTTATCAGTACAATCCGACAGCCTGATCTTTCGTTACAGCTGGTGTTTGTTTTGTAGAAGACGCTTACATTGCTGAGAAATTGGGAGCTGAAGTCTAAATATATTTTCATTTCTCTTTGATGACGACTCCGATTGTACAGGATTTTGATGGTTTAATTTTTGAAGTTTCGTAGTTTTCGTATTTCCTTCGAGATGGAAGTTCGCTAGAAGTAGCGATACAAAAAGTATACGCTAGTAATCAGAGGTGCGATCCTCGCTTTTCTTTTCCACTAGCAAAAAACTAAAGTCACCTGACGTCACTGCAGTGTACTTGTGGAAACGACCGGTGGTGGCAGCACCCGTCCGTCAATTCTCGTTATTTTTTAGCTTTGTTTTAAGCTTTTTTAGCTGTTTTGTCTTCCTTTTAGCAAAATAGCCTCTTTGTCGTCCGAAAGTTGTGAATCGTCGAGCCATTGGCGGCCTGAGTAAGTCTTCAATGTCCCCTTTGCAAAGCAGGCACTCGAGTGCAGAAGCCGTTTCGTGAGCCGACGACCTTCGCTCCCCAGTCTACAGCTACACTTTGCGCAGACGTCAGCCTCTGGCACATGTGTGCCTTGTACCCAGTTCGGAGAAGTTTACGATGTCGTGAGTCCGCAATAAAAAGATTGTTTTGCGACACGCGACTTACACGTTGCTAGCTTGAGCGATAACACCTCCTCTGATACGCGTGTCCGCGACACCTGCAAACAGAACAAAGCCCCGTTATGACCAAAGCTTGCCTTGTGGCCAGCTTGAGAAATAGTTCCAAGTAATAAAGCACGTTCTACGGAGGCAGACTAAGTAATACGAGTAAGCACAGAACATTGAAGGTGACACAGTGCACTGCCAGTGCCGGCACCGCGAAGCGACGAACATCAAATCGTTTTTTTCCCTATTTTCTGTTCACGTCGACTTCCCTTATTTCGCCTCACTACCACTTCCATCACTTTCCCTTGTCCGCCTCTTTCCCATCTTTCGTGGAGCCAGAGCAGTGTTATAAGCAGCGAGCGACAAACTCGCTTGCTTTCCCATGCTTCGAACGAACCCCCCGTTGCTGCGCCGTCTATGGCCCCACCAAGCTTTCAGAAAGCGACACCCAGCGGCGCTGGCTCCTACAAGGGTCGCAACAAAGCACGAACAAACTCTCTCCATGGAGCAGCAGGTGGCTGGGCAGGCCACGAAGCGGAGATGAGACGCGTAAAACGGGTCCCTCCTCTCCCCCAGCTTCCTTAGCGGTAGCACAAATCTCGCCCCCGCCCCGCACCCTGGCGGGTGCCGGTCGAGCGCCTTCAAGGTGTCGGGAAGCCAGACGGCATTTAGGCAGGCCGCTCCACGACAAACAATATGCGTACGCCGCTCTAGAAAGAGGGAGAGACGCCGCAGATAACGCGCCACAGGGAATGCGTGGCCCCGGGGCTTTTGCTCCTCTTTGCTTGCTTGTTTTTGTATTAACGGGACCGCTGTCTCTAGCGCTGCATTTAGCGCGGACAGCTATAAGCGAGGGCCTCGGTGTCTTTCTACTTTCTCGCGTGCAGAGTGGAAGGTATAGCAGTAAGCATGCACGGAGGTACCGTACTACATGGTGAGGCGAGCCACCACCAGACGACAGGCGGGGAGCCGTTGTTACAGGTGATTGAAAGAAGTAGTCAAGCCGAGGGAGGCAATGATGTAAGACTTCCTTGCCGCTCGCGGTTTCGCGTTCACTGACCTTTCTCGGTCGGCTGAGTCGGCCCGAGTACTTGAGCGGGGACTTTCGCGGAAGAGGAGCTCGTTCGAAGATCTGCGTTCGTGATTGCTGCTGAACGCGGAATAGCTTTTGTAAGGTGCTTCGCTTGGCTTGGCTTCTGCTGGCTTTCTCTGCTGCTTTGGTTTTAGTTATTTCTTCGCGCTACCACCACTTTCCTTGTCGTGGCTGTGGCTTCGATCAAGAAATGTGCATTTGCTTGATTTTCGCGAAACCTTTAGTCCGGCTATGGTGAAGGTGTTTGTCCTGCTAGGGCACGATAAAACGTATTCCTGATTGCGTACGTCCCGCAGTTGTCATCTGTTTATTGATTATATACAAGGTGCAACGAATAACAGACTTTCTCGCGTTTCGTAACGGAGCAAAATGAGGTGAAGCCCTTGTCTGTTGAGGTATTTTTATATTATTAGTAATAAAGTATAATTGATGGCGGGGCTGGTTAGACATGAGCATGCAATTTTAGAAATGTCTTTAAATTAAATCTACAATGTTATGCGAAAGAGGCCAGATCGTCATGTAATAGCTAACTGGTTATAGAGCGAAATTTGATTGTTAAAAACATACATACATACATACATACATACATACATACATACATACATACATACATACATACATACATACATACATACATACATACATACATACATACATACATACATACATACATACATACATACATACATACATACATACATACATACATACATACATACATACATACATACATACATACATACATACATACATACATACACAGACTGCGTGCATGAATATATACATACGATGTCTATCTTCAGGCCCATTAACGACATTCCCAGAATGCACGCGTGTGTTTGTGTGAATGATTTGGAAAACATTGCCTCTGTCTTCTATACATTGGCGAGTTTATCATTTTACAGCGATAGTTGTTAGGTGTATGTCCCTGGCTTTCTCGTCGCCGGTCAACCTGGGTCACAAAAGCCTACGGGTGGCTCTGTTTGGAAGAGTCGCCTGCCAACGCAGGGTTGCATCATGTGACCACTACACCAAGGATCACATGACTAAACGCCTAAAGAGCTGTCGCTGAGCCTCGCGTTACATAGTCGTAACCGTCCTGCGAGTATTTTTTTATTTATTTTTTGTCCGACAACGGGTTTCCCGGATGGCACAGCGCAGATATATTTGATGATTTTACATTTAGGTTGTTCAGTTTTCACTTTTGAACAACTAAAGAAAATATTCTTGTCGTTCGCGGTAATGATGATGAATATTGATGGCGCTAGGCCAGCTTTGTTCAAAGACACGCCATGGAACAAGTTATTTTTCATTTACTCGAGGTGGGATCAGAGACCCATCTCCCAAGCATTCCACGCCAGATAAGCCGGAAACCAGAGCAGGGGCAAGCTTTTAACCCTTGTATCGCCGGTTGGTAACCAGTCGGCACTGGGAATCGAACCCCGCACCTCCGCATGCGAGGTGGATGCTAAAACTTTCTTGTTATTTATTACAGAGCAAACCAAAAGCCGCACTTCAACAAACTGATGAACATGAAAATTTTCGTTCATCAGAGCAGATGGTTGACTTCCTCGCTAAACTTTGAAACTGAACTTGAGTTAATTTTCGTTACTAGGAAAGAAATTTCGTCCATGACGAAACGTAGTCATCCCTTCCTGTTTGTTTTTTTTTTCAGCCAAATTAAGATAACAGCCAGCCACGACAATTAAATGACTAGGTAATATGCGAGCGTTCCTAATCCATATGTGTCGCAACAAGCGCCTAGAATGCAGACAGCCTTGAAGTGAGTTTCACACAGATTAACTAACACTGCTTAGAACTGATTTCAAGGAAATTGAGAGAGATAGTAAGCATTATGGGTATTTTAAAAAAATTATTCTAAACGAATCTGAAGCATTTGGTGGTCGCGATTGAAGTAACACGAATTTGTTACAGCGAAAATGCAGCAACATCAAGCAAAAGCAACCCTGAAAGTTACATTTCCTTAGCCATCCCGAAATGCGCGCCATTTCTCTACGAGTCCCCTCTTTTAAGAACGCCGCGAAGACAGCAACTCGGGGCAAGAAAACACCTGGCGTCCCCTAACCATATCGCTCACTGATCGCAACCCTTTCGACGAGAGTAGCGAAAACGCTGCCTCGTTTCGGTTAGTAAGCGCGCGCGCACTCTCCCCAGCGATCGTTACTAGTTCGCCCATCAAGAAGCCCTACTGACAGGCAGGTGGAGAAAGTGCGCGCGCCGGAGCTTGTCAGTGCGTTCCACAAGTCAGCCTGTAGTTACTTTATTTCTTTGGCTTCGGCAGAGCTGCGCAGGCCCCGCGGAGTCAGCAACCGGTTTTCAGACACTGCCTTCGGGGTTCGATGGATGGTCTTTTCCGGGGAACTTCCCCTTGGGACACGCCTTCCGCGCGTGCCTGCATGCATGCGCGAACACCCGTGCGCGGCGTCAGCTGTCAAGTCGACCGGGCTCGCAGAAAGCAAGTCGTGGGTCGTCAGTTTTACGGCGCGGCAGCAGCAGCATTGAATGGTGAAGTCGATCGAGAGTCGTGTGGCGAGGACGTGTGAAGCTCGCAAGCGCTGCTGCACGCTCTGTCTCCTATTGCGGAGCGAGAGAGGTTCCTCTTTCTAATATCACTCTATGTTCTATCTCCTATATCACAATGCGCAGTGAGTTACGATGTTCTTCTGCACGGATCTTAAAGGGCGAACAGGATGGTTATTGCAACCGATTCCTGTAGACGTGTTCAAAAAAAAAAAATTCAAAGAACACACCATTGCATCATCGGTTTCAGTTCAAGGGCATGCAATCAACCTGCAGTAATCACAGAGGCGTGGCTTTATGCGTGTTCGCCGCATTTCGCGAACGTCGTAAGACCGTGCCGGCTTATCGAACTCGCTTTCCTTCTTTTTAGTCTCTGTGGTTAATCTTTTTCTGTCTTTCTAAAAGTGATTTTTAACTTGAAGTGAAATCAGCGAGCTCAAATCGAGATGGAAAAGAAGGTGAAACATGATCCCCAAACTGTGGCGAAGACGCTCCGCAGGAAGTGAAGGCAAACTAGACAAACCAGCATCCGATACTTTCTGAAGCATTCCCACATTTTCAATCCGAATGACATTAAGAAGCAAAACATATTCCCATTCCACCGCGCAGAGCATGATTCGAGCTATCACCGGGGTAAATAGGGCACCTCTGTTTACCGACGCCTCGGACCACTCGACCATCGCCGTATTTCTTTTATACCTCTATTACATGAGAAAACGGCAACTTCACGATTACCGAATCATGCCTTATACATGACCGGGTCGCATTCGTCCATCTCATCGTACCTTCTTATTCTATCATACGCCTTGTACTCCATCCGTACATCAAAATTCGGACAGACACATATGCCTCCAAAAGGAGCAATTATTCAAAAAGCTGATCTCGCGCTGCTTATGCCCCGCGTACCAAAGCCCACTTCTCTCTGAACAGAGGCTTCATTGAACTATTATTCGTGTTCATCCATCCATCGGCTTTTCTACAGGCTACACAGCCCCATGAGCACAAAAAAAAAGGGCCACACGCAATCGTGGGGTCTCCCATGACAGCGAAAAACTGTGCAGTGTATGGCGTGCCTCAATTTTCTTCTCAAGTTTCCGCTGAAGTATACGTCTCAGAAGAACACAGCATACCGACACGGCGCCATGTAATGATCGGTGGTCGTTGGCTTTTCACACAGGCAGCAATACATCGGTCATGACACAAACGTCCCCTTGACGCCGAACCGCGCCTTGGAGTGCGTAGTTTAATAAGGAAGGTTCCTGCGGCAGACTGAATGTACGTTTACTGAACTGGCTTTAATGGGCCCTTCTAAAGAAACCTTAAATAAAGCGGCCAGTGCGCGAATCGAAGACCTAACCAGAAACTTCCTAATCTGTCGTCTTGGGAGGCCAAAGGATAACCTAAGGAAAAACAAACAGGGAGGAAATGGCGAGTGTAAGCGTTTAACTATAGGCTATCGCGGCAGAACCTGGCAGTATACCGGGTGTTTCAGCGAACACTTTCAAAAGTTTTCGAAACTAGACTTTTTGGGGGTAAAAATATGCCTCTTGTGGCATAGCATTTACCGCTGTTCGCGGACGCCAGAAAACTGGTGAATCGTTTTAAGTAGTAAGATGGCTAAATTATTTTTAATAATTAACTTTTTAACTTCTAGAGTTAGCCGCCTGGTTGCAATTAAAGATCTGTAGCCGATCGCTAGCAATAGCCATGTCAGTCAGTGCATACACATCAGCTCTTTTCAAACGCCGGCTAAAATCTCTGGCCATGATCGAAGAGCATTTCCTTCCCTCTCCCTCTTTCATTTGCTAGCAAAAAATTAGGTGTGGTTTAACTACTCTTGAACCTAGGTAGAGAGCGAAAGCTATGGTGTATCGGGCAACTAGACATCGCTTGGCGTCTGTAACGTTTCTGCAACCCTACAGAAACACTATCCACCCCCGACCCACGTTATTCCACCTGCCACAAGGTATGCACTTGCTGAAGGCCACAAAGTAACATAACAAAAAGTGGCGCCGAAATCGAATTCAAAGCTTTTCTCACTTTATATCTTTTTTCTCTTGCTCTCTCTGTTCAAGGTGTAAGGCATAGCCAGCACATTCGACTGTGCGCAGTGTAAAAGCGCCATCATCATTATCATCATCATCATCATCATCCCGCTATGCCCACTGCAGGGTAAAGGCCTCTCCTATGTCTCTCCAATTAACCCTGTCCTTTGCCAGCTGCGGCCACCCTATCCCCGCAAACTTCTTAGTCTTATCTGCCCACCTAACTTTCTGCCGCCCCATGCTACGCTTGCCTTCTCTTGGAATCCAGTCTGTTGCCCTTGAGGACCATCGGTAAAGCGCCATCGTCTACCCCAAAGGAATCTCACTTCTCTCCGATCCCCTCAACCCGCCGCGGTGGCTCAGTGGTTAGGGCGCTCGATTACTCATCCGGAGTTCCCGGGTTCGAACCCGACCGCGGCGGCTGCGTTTTATGGAGGAAAAACGCTAAGGCGCCCGTGTGCTGTGCGATGTCAGTGCACGTTAAAGATCCCCAGGAGGTCGAAATTACTCCTGAGCCCACCACTACGGCAGCTCTCTCTTCCTTTCTTCTTTCACTCCCTCCCTTATCCCTTCCCTTACGGCGCGGTTCAGGTGCCCAACGATATATTAGACGGATACTGCGCCTTTCCTTTCCCCCCAATACCAATTATTATTATTATTATTATTATTATTATTATTATTATTATTATTATTATTATTATTATTATTACTACTACTACTCCGATCCAGTCACGCGTGCAACTTGCCTGGCGTAATGGTGATGCAAATCATGCGAAATAATTGCCGCTTTCGCGCCAACTTCATAGCCGCGTGACCCGTAACGCGCAGCTGCTATCGCGCGGATCTATGCACGAGACTTACATAGCCGCCCGCATCTTGAGATAAGGTGACCTCAGCGTTTATTTTGGCTCCCCACTCTCTGGTGGCAACACGCGCACGTGCCAGGCCCGTATCATTGAGCTCTCAAGACCGGCCTCTTGCTTCGAACAAACGAAGCGAGAGGCGATGGAAAGGAAGAAAAAAAAGGCCTTCGGCTTATCGCGTGTTACGAAAGCCACCGATAAGTAACGAGCTCGACCAGCCTGCCTGGTTTGAGTTTTCTCTTTTAACTGAAATGACGCCAGACGGGTGCATATAACACAGCTTTGTAATCAGGGCTGCTCAAGTCTTTGCAACCTTTACTAGGGATTAGTTTAATTAATTTGGTTAATATGCCGCAAGTTAACATTTCATTTCCGCAAGGTGACTTCCTGATGCGCCTTTGGACAGCGTTGCTTATCAATGGCTGGTGAGGCACACACACGGCGGAGTGATATAGTCAACAGCAAAACTTTACGGGATGTGGGTGTGCGGACAAAAAAAAAAATGTAGGCGCAGTCACGCAAGCAAACCGCCTGAAATGCCTGCGAATATGAGAGGCCTCGAGCAAGCACTATCTACTGGTAACAAAAATCATGCGACCTGGTCGCTAGGCAGCGCTGCATTTATTTGTTCTCGAGAACGCTGGTTCCATGAACTTTTGCTGCCGACTGTACGTATGTGAGTGAGGGTGCGCGGTCCTTTAGCTACCAGCTTGACGTGCATTTTCACTGTTCGCGGCACCCAATATTAATGAGGTGAAATTTCCTGTCGGAATTTTCCATAACATCTACAGTTTTATTGCCTTTACGAAATAAAAAAAAAGTTAACTTAAATGTTGAAAAACATGCAAACAACGCTTTCACGTCCGTTGGCTTCATGCTAGCTAGCACAGAAGCACAATAGTTCTAAGTTTTCTTCTTCGCGTACATGCAATGAAGAGGCACACAACTCAAGCTAAAGCTTATTCTGGAATACTACAGTCGTCCAGTGCACCCTGTACTGGGGCACCTGTCCTATCTCCAGACTGCGCGTAAGCAATGACGATAACTTGTTCCCGTTTATGGGCCTTCAAGCTCTGGGACTTCACAAATGTGACGTTCATACGGCGGAGAGAGGCCGCAGAAAGACGGTACTTTCACATTTTCGCTGTGGTTGGGGAAAAAAAGCGAGACACGAAAAGATAAAGAGAGATAAAAGGATGAACAGGTGGCCTGCATACAGTCCGGTAATCCTCCGCTGTAAACTTCCCTTCGCTACTTTCGGACATTAAGCGAGGGATTAACGCGGCTCCACTTTTACAACTTCGTCAATCGAGATCTACACGCGCGTAAAACGAACAAGCGGAGTAACATCACCCGCTTGAATAGTTCGCAGATGTGCGTTGTAGTACTCAAATACCTCGGCGCGACACAAACGGCTCTTCCTTTATTACACGCCGTTACGGAGTCGTCAGAAATATACGATACAACGCACCGCGATGATCTCCGAGACCCCCGGGTGCCGCTAATGTTCCGTTCTCGGTAAACTGGCTGCTCGCGTATGAAGCGGTGTCTATACAGCGAGTCACCGAGTCGTCCTCAGCCTGGGCTTAGCAGAGCAACGTTTCGCCGAGCTTCCTTCCGGAGGCGTTCGCTATGGCTGTGTGGTAACGAGCCGGTAACACGCGATCGGCTCGTTGCCCTAGCGAGGCAACCAGTGCACCGCCTTATCAGATCGAGGGCATCTGGTAGACGAGCCCGCACATGCCGCGGCCCACCGTCGAGACGCGACGCCCTCGGTCCCTCCGCCCGTAATGTGCGCGCGCGTGCGCGCGTCCAGAGGGTTGTTCCGAGAGCAGGCGATCCGTGCTGTGAAGTCAAACTTACAGGCTCACTCTTAAGGCCTTGGAAGGCACGCTATCCTTGACCCTGCCACCGGGAAGACATGCGAAGAATAGAGGAGGCACTGCACCGACGGAGTGGCAGTACTCGGTTAGACTGGCACTGCGGGTGAAAGAATAAGCCGCGCTCTTGATAAGAAGCAGCTAAGGGAATATTTTAGCATACCGTTGACATAACGCTGCTGTAAAGCTCTTTAAGGAACGACAACTCCACAGCTGTTGCATTTCCCGGGCCGCCATGGAACAGCACATGTACATGACTCGCTTGCGAAACTGCACCTGACGGCAGCTGTAAACAGCTCTTTTAAAAAAAGTGCGCTAGACTGGCATTCACGGGAAAAAGAAGAGGCGACAGGGGAGAAGCGCTTCTTTAAACTTTAATAGCGGACAAATGAAGAACCCAGGCGTGCCTATATAGCCGCTGAAAACCAGAGGGCGAGCCACGAGAGAGCGTGAACAAAAACAACAAATGAGAGCACAAGTGCATATCTAGGCAAAAGTAAAACATTCAGGTAGAGGGATTGTATCAACACGTGCCGAGACGAGGGTTAATAAAGCTTTGTAAAATGCACATTCACACGGGCTGAAACATAGGAATAACAACATGAAAAAAAAATCAGAGGAGCATGAATGATGACAAGGGCCAGAAATAGGTGAGAGGAGAATAAAAACTGTGCATAGGGACGCAAAACAAAATGAAGAGCACATTGGAAATCTTAAACCGTAATTTAAATAAGAAGCTAGATTTAACCATCCAAAAAAGACAGCTCATTTTTAGAAAAAATAGCTTTCCTTCAAGTCCGACCTCCCTCCCTGAGTGAAGTGGCGAGTCCTGTCTTTTTTTTTTTCGTTTTTTAGAACAGTTTTTAACGCAGGGTGCAAACTGAATCACCCTTTCCAAGGGTTGATCACAAATCCGCCCTTGTATCCTCTATAAATGGCATTCACCACCTGTGGCGAATGAAAAAGGCACTTACACTGCACTGCCGCTTTTCTGGCATTTTTCTTTTATGTGGTATCATACAGGCTGAGCAACTCCCGAAAATAATATGATAAACATGTACCTTGTATCCATGACTGGTTCACTGAAACGCAGTGCACTATGGGACCGTCAACTAATAACCGATACCCTTTCCCTCAGTCGGCTGGGTGCAACTGAGTAGCATAGTTGAAAAGTGTACAATAGCTGGGCTTTCTGTGCTTTCTCGCCATCTCTGGGGAGGGGGCCAACCTTATCCGAAGGTTTTCTTAGTTTCTTTCCCCCTCCACTACAGCCCCTCTTTCCTTCCCCTTATTTGACTCCCACCTTCCTCCTTTCCCTCACGGCGCAGTTCGTGGCCACCTAGAAGTGATACAGTTACTCCACCATGTCCCTTCCTCAAAAACCATCAATTCTCTGCCATTGTTCGCAACTCGATGAAGAAACCAATTGTGTTCTCACATTTTCACTATCCCTGAAACAGAGACGTCCACCAAACCGCGTGCAAATGTTAAAATGGTGTTAGGAACGCTGCATTAACCGAGAGATTACCACAACGCAAAAAAAAAAATGTCCACTACCAAATGTTTAAAAATCAAACTCGAACCGCAACTGCAGTCTCATTCACACACCGTGAAGCAAGGTTGTCTTTCAAGCATGCAAGACTGACCGTTGCATACCTTATGGATAATAACTTTGCGCGATGTTCAGCAACAGCTGACCTCCCCCCTCTACCCGAGGAACGCGCCTTTCCCTCGCTACTTCATCTTTCCGGCTCTTCCGGAGGGAGGCCCTTCCGCTAATGGTCGTCCTGGTTGTTCGTCGGAAGTCCGAAACTGGCAATCTCGCGGCTCAGGGCGCGGGCCAGCGGGAGATAGCGATCGCGCCCTTGAGGATTAGGAACACAAGCGTGAGCTACCCTCGAGGGGAAACACGAGCGTGTGGCCTCGTTCTCAGCCGGGACCACTTTGTAACGACGAGGGGAAAACTAAACACCGATGCGACATGGAAATCGGCCACCGGCTGTGGTTCGTCTTTATGTTGGTGATGTGCTTTCGAGTACCGAGCATATATATGGTGGGCGGCTGGTGAGACCGAGACATCGCGTGTTGATGTGTGAGCCGTCGCTACGAGGCCACCTGTCTGCGGCAAGGCGCTGGGGTTGCTGTAGCAAACCATTCATTACGCACGTACGAAAAGTAGGCTAAACGAATTCTCCTGCATTGGGCGATGTTGTTCTCATTTTTCTTACTACCGGAGAAGATTCCAAATCGTTGGTCACGAAAACTTCGCATGGGCAGCACGCTAACATGCTTAAGACAAGAGGTCATCGGTTGGGGAAATCAATGTTTTTATTTTGTCTGAAATCACTCACGTAACTGCCCAAATTATTTTTACTTGCGCGTGCAAAAGGCGCTACGGTAAAAGAAAATTAGAAGAGGAAACGAGACATTCTCACATGCGTCTATTTTTTCTGTGCATGAACCTGATTACGTGCAGACGCGTAAATTTGACACTGACATTATATTCCAAACGTTTTGGACCTGATTTGCGACGAATTGAGATGTAGCGGGACACTGACGAAAGCTCAGCAATAAAAGTGACTCGGAGGCATTTTTTTAAATCGCAGATTTACCAAGCGACGAGAGATAAATTTCCCGTGGTTCACTTAACCCTCACTATTTAAGAGGTTTTCATATGGCCTCTACATGCACTAGGGATCTCAAGAACACGCATGCTCATGCGGCTGGACTATCCTATAAATCATTATAAAGACAAGGTAGCAAGGCATAATAACTCTTGACAACAGGAATCAACTTGAACAAGGGGCGCTTCAGTTCAGCCGACGTTTCGACAGGAGGGCCTGTCTCCGTCTGGGCAAATAGCACTGGTACTTGCCCCAGTACAATATATAATTAGTTAGCTGTTAGTTAAGTACTCTGTTCAGTATGCAGCGCTGCCAAAGGTTCCTTATTTTTAATCTAGAAACAATTCAAGTCAGAGCTGCGCTATTGATCTTGTCCAAAAATCAGTTTTGAAATAATTATATACAAATTTAACTTCGCAGTTACCTCCTTGCATTGACAGCTCGCCGCTCTATTACTTAGCTGGTTGCACGCTACGAAGACACATTTTCGCGGCTTGGTTAAAGTGGGGCTTTGTATTTATGTCCTGTGGTCTTTCACACAGTGACTGTGAAAGAGGAAGCAAGTGTCCGTGTACGGCACCCATTAACGTTATCGCGTCATACCCATAAAGGCGGATCTTAAGTGTGCCCCAATTTATTCTATTGAAGTGAACTAACCGAAGTTGTCTTCGGGTTTTTTTTTTTATGAAACTTGACTCGAGAGCAATATTTTTTTTTATTAACGTGAAAGCCGTTACGATGGCTGTGTCTATTGCCTTCAGCTGGTAAGCCAAATTTCGCAGAATGGAACCTAACCATGGCGGCCGCATTTCGATGGAGGCGAAATGCAAAGACGCCTGTGTGTTTTGGGATGCCAATGCGCAGTAAAAAAGCCTTAGATGATCGGAAATATTCCGTAGCCGTGCATCACGCCGTCTCAAAGCCTATATATATGCTATATTTGACTTTGGGACGTTAAACCCAAACAGTACGATATGCGGTTCTTTCTTAACGCTTGTTATGTTATCTCTACCCTGTAAAATTCTCCTTACGTGGTGGTCCGTCAGAAACTATTTTGTCTATAAATAACAGAGCCGCTGAACATTTCTGCCACTAGACTTTATATCCCTCCACTAGCAGGAGCAAAAGGGTATTGGAAGGGTAGCTAGACGTAAGCGCACTGAATGAGTAAAGGGTTGAATGTTAGGAAACAGTGCAAACAGGTTCTGAAAAGGGCCAATCTAGGACACTACGGGTAAAAGGACAAGACGAGTAAAGAATGGAAATATATGACAGCTGAGCCCTGGCATCCGCTATTGACCTGCTGATCTTGAACTCTTCAAGAGCGAACCGCGACCCGATCGCCCAACCATGGAGGTGTGTCAGCCGTGACTTCAACACCCCCAGTACACGATGACGGCGCTCCCGTCCAAGCGCGGAGAAAGTTTACAAGTCTATGGGCTGCTGCAGCAGAACACTCCCATAGAGACGCCTGCGACAGCCCGTACAGTGAGGTATATCGTCACGCATTCTACGACAACTCAGCTTTGCTTCGCATTCCGTTTCAGGTGCTTGCAAGAAAGAAAAAAAGATCGTCCACGTCATACAAGCAAGAGAAGCCAAGGTCTATCGCGATGGCGCTTCCATGGGGGTGTTCAATAAACGCATAGAATTTGGACCCATGCACCAAAATTGAATTGCGCGCTGTCTAGCGAGAACAGTTCAAGTGTGCGCCAACAGCCATAAAAAGAGAACGCCCTCTTTTAAACTTATCAAAACGAGATGTCGCGCCGGTCGTTTGGTTATGTCTTTGTCAGTTTTTCTTGCTATCTCTGTCTTTTCCTTTTCTATTGGCCTCAAACAAACGGCGCCAGATGCTGGAACGCGGTGCCTCCTTCTTTCCGCTGAAAATCGTCATTCCAGCACCATTCGAGGGGGCACAGCACACTGAAGATTTTAGGGACCTGCTTTTTCTGACAGGACTAGAACTAAGCCTTGCGGGTCTTAACGGGAGCATAAACGAATAAAACGGCATTCTGAAGACAAACATACGCACCGCAAAAGAAAAAAAATAGAAAAGAGATAAAAGCAGTCCGCGTGCGCGCGCTGTTCGAAGCTGTCGGAGACCTTTGGCCTTTTTTACAGGAGCGAAGGGGGAGTGGACCGTCTGTATGCGGGCGCCAGTCCTCCGCCACCGCCGTACGTACGACGCCAGAGGGCCTCGCAGAAGCGGCCGTCACCGGCAAGGCACGACGGCCATACCACCAAGCCCCTCTCCCTCTGCGTGACCACTATGCGTTTCTTGCCCTCCTCCTCGCCTGCCCGCAGAGCTGCCCTGAAGGTCGGAAGACCGTGAAAGGAAACGGGAGCGAGACGAAGAGACGAACGCAGCAAAAAAAAAAGAAAAGAAACAGCGCCAACAAGGAGGTTTTACTTCCTTTATCAGCTCGGCTGATCTCGCCCAGGGGACCCGCGATCTTCAGAGGCAGGCTCCGGAGCGAGAGCCCCGCGCGCCGGAGATGCTTATCGGCCAAATGCACCTGGTGCTGTCGATGCCGTGAGGAGCGCGTCGGCGAGTCTCAGGTTCTGCTTCCGTAGCGCGTCGCGCCCTCTACCGCCCGCACCGGGAAGAAATGGCGTGACGCCGAGGCGCGCCGAGGGTCTACAAAGAGGTGAAGAAGACTCTCGTCTGGGGCACCGTTCCCCTTTCTTCTTGTCAGTTTTCGTGTTATTTCATCTTTCAGGTTTATATTTTTTGCTCCCCTTTCGGAAGTTTCGGACAGCGTCCTGTGGACCTTGTCCCTGTCCGCCTATGAAACGGGGCCGTGGTGCACGCGTCGTTGGTCCTGAGTGCAACCAACGGCCCGCCTCAGTGCTCCCTGCATGGGAGGAGACCACAGAAGACGCCACTCGGCTGCGGGGACTGTTGACAAGCCCATCTGGTTAAGGATGAAGGAACGTAAATGTCCAGGCACGCCAGTAGAGGCACTCGATGAGTACTGCTCAAGACCATGCTTGAGGGACGGCTGCGTGTTGCGTAGTGCTCATCCGTTTTCCCGACGTGATCTTCACTGTAGATATACACGAAGAAAGAACGGTAATATCTAAGAAAGGAAGAACAAAAAACTGATATCTCTTCAGTGAAGCTGATGCCAGGCCAGAAACGAGCTTATTTTCATTTCTGCCGCCTGTGCCACCTTCCATAACCAATAAAGCGAGCAGAGAAGTCACGTTTACTCCGGAATGTCTCCCCGCAACTGTAGGACACCTTGACGCTGCGCGGTGTTTACGGTTAAGCAATGGTATCCACAATAGCTTGCTCAGCCTTTACCATGTCCACCATGGTAAACGTCTGCCGTCTAGTGTGCGTCTACTGTTCATCGAACGAATTCACAGGAAACCAAAGGAGCTCGTAAATGATGTACCCTACATGGGACAGCACTTTGTTTAATACTGCACGCATCTAAAAGAAAAAAAGAAACTGCCACTAACGTGAAATAGCCTGGGAAATCGTTTCCGCTGCTGTTATCTAGTGGGGAAAAATCGCGCAGCTGCTACAATCTCACCAACGCGCTCAAGTCAACGATACAATCGCTACGAACTGTTCCGTCTGCTTCATAACACGCATGCTGCGTGAAAAATACCGACATTTATCTACTTCGCGACACGCACAGATACAAACACCACGTGCAAACAAACGATGCCCGATACAACTCGATCGGACGCGTCGCACCGACAACCGGACCTCGGTCTGACACGCGCATTGAATCAAGCTCGCCCACGAGGGCCGACGCAAGACCACACAATCGGCAACCAGTCGCAGCACAGGAAAGAACGTGACGTCCGCCATCAGGCCGAAAGTAAGTCGCCACACGGAGAAAGAAAGAACTCCGTGACACTTCGCATCTATTTCAACCGACGAGGACCACCGCTCGAAACGTGGCTTAGCCGCCAACCGCCGCCGCCCAAAGGCAAACAAGGAAAGAAAGGCTCCCTGCGCCGCGGAAGCGAACGCGAAAGGGACAAGGTTAGACACGCACGATAACCATCGCGAACATTGCGTGAGGGCGCAGCCGCTGTTCGCCGGGTCCTTTCTTTTTTTATTACGCCGTCCGGAGGTCCGCTCGCTCGGAGGGCGACCGATACAGACCACACAGTCAACAAACAACCCCATCAAAACCGAGAAAACAGCGAATAAGTGAGCTGTACTGATGCGTACTTGCGCTGTGCTGAGCTGAGGTGAATTAATAGGCAACGTTTGTGTGGTGAAAGTACTCTTCGCGGGGACCTGTGAAACCTCGCCTGGAGTACCGGAAGGAAATCACAGCGATTGTGCGTGTCTCCGCCCGGAAACGTCTTTCTAACCGCCTCCGCCCTGGAAGCCACTAAATTAGCCGGCCGTCTCAAAGGATTGGGCAGTTAGCTGTTCAGCCATCCCGAAAGATGTCAGCCCTTTCTCGTGGTGGGTACAGTGGTCGGGGGTAGAGAAAAAGAGCTTCCCCAAACTGTCCTCCGCCCTGTGGTCGATCGACACATGGCACGTTTTGGCAAACCACAGAAGAAGCAGTCAAAGCCTTTAGCATTAGCGGTCCGTGGATGTCCACTGACGTTTCCCAAATCAGATTAGATTCGGAGCGTCTCTCCGTTGCTCTCTTGCTCGGTTCCTGCTTTTTTTTTTTTTCTGCCGCTCTTTGCTGGCTTTTTCCGCGGAGTTATCTCTTTGATAGCATCGCCTCGATTTAAGCGCCCCGTATCGGCGGAAATCTGAGCGGCGCATTCCGAGGCACTTGTGTACGTGCAGGCCTGCGTAAGGGGCCCCACGCCCTGTATCGCGGAGGGGAATCGCCCGGCGACCGCGTCCGTGATAAAAAAAAAAGGAAATGAAAAGCGCAAACAAGCAAGGCTGGGCACGTTTCGCCCCTCGCGGCCTTGCTCGCGAAGTTTTTTCCAGTCGCTGTGAATTCTTTTTTCGTGTCTACACGCAGGGGAGGCGGGAACGATACTGTTTGCTTTTCCCATTTCACTTTCCGCAGTGATTGTCATGTTTACGCGACAAGATCAGCCACGAGGCGTAAAGAAAAAGACGGGCCCGTTGATTGAATAAACCGGAAGGCAACACCGTAATGACCGCAAGAAGAAAGAACGCGGTAATTGAGACTTTGAAATTGCGCCTTAGAAAGTGTTTTTATTGGTGGTTATCGAGAGTAAACATATCGGCTATATTTGTAGCCTGTAGGAACCGAAATATGTCATATCAGCGCTTACCGTCCGGTCTTCTACCTTGGCTTCATCAAGTGCAAACTTCATTGCGAGGTACGTACATGGGCTAAACACCTAAAAATATTTGTCAGGGGCGAAATTATGGTTCACTTGTGGAGGGGGAGCTTGGATGGGTCCCATATGAACCATGTCTTAGACTTTTTGGCCGAAAAAAATGGTGTTTTTAGGCGTGGTCTTCCAACGTAAAATATCTCGTAAGGGAAAAGAGACATATCCTCCCCCCCCCCCTCCACCCCCACGCTTCATAAACCGCAGTTGATTTTCTGGTCTCTGTAATGCATTTCCGTACCGGACATTTTTAAATGTAGAACTAGACCATCCCAAATTCCTGAAGTAATGGCCTGTATGGTTAAAAAGAGATTAATAGTAAAAGCATAACGTAATAATTTATTCTTAGGTGGCGCATCGAGAGGTCCCGACTTGGTTATTGTTGTTTTGCTGAGAAATCAACAAGTACGTGCATTTGTGGGTTATTCAAACCAGGTAGTTTAGATGTTTAGCACGATGCATACGACTCATTATATTATTTTTCTTTCGACTGCACCGAAACGCACAAGTATAAGATAAATTATCGCTCTAACAAGGAAGTACACTAAGCCTAGAAAGCTTGGCTAGTTAGTGCTTTATAACACTATGACTCATCTTTCCAGAGCAGATAAATATACTATTCCATTCTCCCTCTGTCAGTGAGTTTTATGTGCATTGGAAAGATGAGTCAAAGGGAGTATGGTCGAACCCAGACGTATAGAACTCAAAGGGGACTATGCGTTGTTGACTAGATGTATAGAAAACGGCAGTAGATAAGCTTGTCTGTAACAGAGAAAAAAAGTATACATTGCATCCACGCCAGTTGAGCTTCTTGCATCGAGATGCTGTCCGCCGTTTTGCTGGCAGCGCACTGCTCGTTAGGCAGGCGTTGTAGGCTTAATCTGCTTTGCATCGAAACCACAGCGGATGGTTCTAGGAAACTTGATACTGGGCATCATAAATGTCCGATCCTGTTCTCATTAAAATTTAGGTGACGCAGGCTTCCGCAACGCCTTCGGGAGCGAAACCAGCGAAGCACACAGGCGAGAGCTTAGGTTAGATTGGTTTCACCACATGACATAAATGGGAGGTGGAATATGAGCTCAAGAGATCGAAGGTCACCCTCAAGCACACCCCACGCTCACCTCGACCTACGGTCTGAAAGCTCTATATATATATATATATATATATATATATATATATATATATATATATATATATATATATATATATATATATATATATATATATATATATATATATATATATATATATATATATATATATATATATATATATATACACTGCGACTTTCCTATACTTTTGCACAGCATTTTCAGGGGGATGAACTGATGTGTTCGGTATAGCCAATATTTCGATATATCCGGGATTGACTGCATTTCTAAGCGTTTGAGAAAATTATCGCTGGCTGATTTTTTTTTTTTGCCACTTAGGACATTACTTTATCCAGCCTTAGCTGAGGCTCGTTCCAGAAAAAGAGAAGCCCAATAAAGAAATCGGTTTATGGATTCATGTAGTATAATGTCCGCGAGTCAGGCTATGGAGATGCCCTAGTGGAGGGCTCCGCATAATTCTGACCACCTGAGGCTCTTTAACGTGCACTGACAAAGCAGTACACGGACTTTTAGCATTTCGCCTCCATTGAAATGCAGCCGCCGGGACCGGGATCGAACCCCCGTCTTTTGAGTCGGCAGCCGAACGCCATAACCAGTGAGCCACCGCGGCCAATACAGAAGTATTTCAGGGCTTGTTAGTGGCAGTGATTAATTAGTATATTTACATTATCCAATTGAATATGCAGTACTGTAATAGTTTTTTTTTCAATACTATACGTTTCTCGCGTTTAGCACGTCCAAAATTACGCTCTTAGTTCATGGGCCTCAACGAACTGCAAACAAAAGAGAATTTCAGTGATGTTCTGCTTTCTTGAGCACCTACGTAAAGCAGTACATTTTGATAAAGTATACTTCCTTACGTGGTACAAACTCCAGACAGGGGTGTTAACACTGAATACATAAAGGTCTCGAGATGCCTACACGCTCGTGAGTTTAACCCTTCTCACTGCACAAGGCAAAGGGTGGTCTGGCACCAAGACATTGTCCGTTTGCGCAATACAAACACCTCGCTTTTGCGAGCCTCGTATCTTTCCTGCAATATCCAAACACTCGTCGTTGAACTGTCCCTGAATGGCTGAGCAAGCAGGGAATTATTTTCCTCTTTTAGATACGAGCAGCATGTCATGGAGGCTTATCTTACACGCCGAATATCTAGATAACACAAAGCGCGAATTTAAAAATAATGTATATAACCCTGCAACCGATAAGCGCCGTGGAAAACACTGCAGGCGATAGGCAGTGTTTGCGGTTCCCTGCCACCATGTTTTGAAACAAAAAAAAGCGCTGAGTTTATTAACACGACACACCTCCTACAAAACGCATGCCACATTTTGCCGTTATGAAACGGTGATGGAGATAACGCGTCCAAAGGTCCACCGTTTCAGTTCACGTGCATATCAGTCATGCTCGCTGAACGGAAATGTATTTTTATCTACGGTACGTGGATCTATAGCCACAGAGCGGTGACCTTCACCTATGAGCGGTATGAGCGATGACCTTCACCCTCGCCACGCGCTCCTATTGTCAGCTGAAACAGCTCGCAACACAGTGGCAGCTTTACGTGGCCTCAAACCTCTCAAAAAAGCCTCAAAAAAGGAGCAAAGCCGGGCCCGCCTCGTTCACACGGTCACGCATAACACGCACTCTAGGACAGTTAAGGTTCGTTCTTAGGCTCCACAACAAGTGCCTCACCGCCCGAGACGCTATAACAGACGAGATCAGGCAACACTTGACTGAAGGAAGGCAAAATGAAGCTTTATACACGAATTTAGATATTTACAACAGAATAAACGGCGAGCATTATTACACGGAACTGGCTAAGGGAAAATCTTCCCTCCTTGGCATCGCCGAAGATGCAAGGGGTCTAAATCTAGCTCAGAACCACTTTTCAGGCTCCGGGGCTCGCCTCTTGCATCACCCCGGACCGCAGCGGTGGCCCAGTGGTAGAGAATCCGGCTCGCATGCGGGAGGTGCGGGGTTCGATCCCCAGTGCCGCCGGGTACCCACCGGTGATACAATGGGTACAAGCTTTCCCCTGGTCTGGTGCTCGGCTAATCAGGGGTGAAAGGCTTGGAAAATGTGTCTTTTACCCCACCTTGAGTAATCGAAAAATACTTTGTGCCATGGCGGTCTTTGGCCATAGACGCCCTTGCGCCATAAAAATCCATAATCATCCATCACACTTGCATCACCCAATCACAACAAATCAACACATGGTTGGTTTACAGGCTGCATGACACGCCTTCCAGTTTCCGCAAGGTTCGAACCCCTCTCCCTAAAATACACAACAGGAAAAAAACGTCAAAATTGCTTTAAGAAAACGGCATTCCGGGAATGGACCCTCAAAATAATGTCCCGCCGCGGTGGCTCAGTGGTTAGGGCGCTCGACTACTGATCCGGAGTTCCCGGGTTCGAACCCGACCGCGGCGGCTGCGTTTTTATGGAGGAAAAACGCCAAGGCGCCCGTGTGCTGTTCGATGTCAGTGCACGTTAAAGATCCCCAGGTGGTCGAAATTATTCCGGAGCCCTCCACTACGGCACCTCTTCTTCTTTTCTTCTTTCACTCCCTTTTCTCCCCTTACGGCGCGGTTCAGGTGTCCAACGATATATGAGACAGATACTGCGCCATTTCCTTTCCCCCAAAACCAATTATTATTATTTACTCAAAATAATTGGCCTTTCTAGGTTTACGTGCCACGCCTCATACTTCCACAGTATTAGTCACACTCTCTCCCTCCCAAAGTAAAAAAAGAAACACAGAAAAAATGCATCAAAATCACTCTCACGTGTGGCAGGTTTCCTGAAAACCCGTCGCCCTGGCGACTCCCAGCATTAGGGCAATTATCGATCTCAACCGAGCTGCTACAGCCGCCAGTAACAAACGGGAGTGGTGAACTCTGCTTCTTACAACTCGTCTTCGTGACGGCTGTTGACAGGCGTCCCCCAAAATCTGCAAAGTGGCGCCAGCCATGTCCTTGCTGCCTTTGAACGTGCGACGATCTCCCTTTGCCCAGCTGCGTTTCGTTTAGCCAGGCCGCTTCTCGAGTGCTGTTGGCATACGACGCTCTCGGGAGCTGGAACTGCCGCGGCGCCAGCCAGACGCGTCCTAAGTTACGCTTAATTGTTCACAGTCAAGCGCGAGCGTTCGAACCTGCCCCGTCCGGCAGTGTCGACCCTTCAAACCTAGACGCTCTTTGCCCTTACTTCTGTCGTGGCCTTTGTCAAGGTTCGTCTATCTCGTCTTGCCCACTTCCTGACACACCGACGGGGGTTAACAAGGAAATCGCCGCTCCACGGCGCCGGGTCGGCAACAAAAGGACGGGTGGTTCCCTACAAAGCCACGGGCATCCACAGATCCCTTACAAGGACCCTTAATTATTACTGGCGATACTGAAAGTGTTTCCTCCCGAGGAAGTGCGACGCACATCTGTAGGTGTAAAAAACTATGGGTGTTTTTTTTTTTTTCAAAAGGCTCGTTCAAAATTTGTTTGCTCTCCTCCCAGGCGAAGCAACAAGAACAGCGCCTATCACTTTTTTAGCCGAACCTTCCTTCGACCAGAACGTTTCTTCATTAACTTGCTCTTGAAAGTTTCGCGAAACAAAAAAGAAAAACATTTTTTTTTTATAGAAGTAAGGTCGAAAGGTAGCTCATTATTTTCAGGCATTCATTCATATACATTTACGCAGGCGAAATCAAAGTGTTTACGCTAAACTGTTCCATGAGTAGCGTACATGCTCTTTACTTACGGCAGGGTTTAGCAATGCGCCCCTGTTCGCAATATTTAAAACATAATAAGGCTGGCTTCGTAGTAACCAGTACGCTTCAGTTACACGGTTTTCAGGAAACAATTAGGTAAAAGGTCCACCCCGTTACAGTCGCCGAAGGAGTGATTGAAAAACACTGCAAGAGATAAGCTACTTGAAGTAGGTTTATTTCGGCTGTTGGTGAAAACATGGAGGATACAACTTCAAAAGGCAGTAGTTGCTAACACTGGGCCACGGTCCGCGGCGTCCTGTAGCACTCCGCTGGTCTATCGCAATAGTAAACGAAGGCAGCTTTTTATTGTCCGACCATATTAAACGAGCTTAATATCAAAATTATATAGCTTGTAAATTTGTTCTCGTGATAAGCTTCTTGTTTAGGTGACAGGAAAAGTTTCAACAACGGACTACTTTTTTCGCCGTGGAAGAAGTCTGCGCGGCGGTCCCGAATATGGGCGGAGCTTCGAGGCTTCCTGATGTGACACTTTAATGTTTCCTTGACTTCGCTTAGCAACGAATTAATTTCTTTTTTCTGGTCCACACACTATTATCATGATGAACCAGCGGCTCAGAAAAACGACCGGCCAGAAACAGAAACAGGCATGCCTAGCTAGCATAGTTATCTTCTCCAAATGCCAGCAGCGTTCCCCCAGCAGCGCACAAGCATTGTCTGTGTGAAGTATGCATGCTTCACATACCTGAACCTCACGCGACTGGCAGTGGCCTAGCAGCTCAAAGATAAAGAAGGGCAAAGAAGTTTCCCAACAGGTACGGAAAATAAAGAGTGCAGTCGAAGACACCGAAAGTGCAAAGCCGTCGGTGGCATGCCTCAGGCAGCACGCGCGTCAGCAAAGCAGCCACGCTGCATCGTCGACGGGGGCGCGACGACTCGATCGAAGCCTCCGTGGAATCCGAATTTTTTCTGGTCCGCTTCTTAGCCCCTCCTTTGTGTCCAGCCTGCGCTGTCCAGCCTGACACAATGCAGTGACCCCGTGCAGGTCTAAAGGGTCGCCGCTTGCAGCCTTTCTTCGCCAAAGACTTCGGGCGTTTTTCTTTTTGCCCCGGGAGAAAAAAAAAAGAACAGAAGAGAGCAAAAAGAGAACTAAGACGGCTAGGGCCAGTGGCCTCCAGTTAATCCACTGCACTAGGATGTATATGTCAGAGAGGATAAGAAGTACACCAATAAGCACCGCCATAGGAGAAGAGGGCCTACGTTGTTTGTTTGCCTCGCGGAAAAAAAGGAGAACGAAATAAGAAAAGTCATGAACACCGCACTAGTGATCTAATCCGGCGAATTCTTTGTATCCAAAAATTCTCGCACGTTTTGTCCATGAGTCAAGGTTATTTACCCACGCTTCCAGTTACCGGTGGCGTGAGGACGTCTTCTTTTACACAACCCTGCTCCGAATCGACTTCTCACTGTCGCCTTTGAGATCCATTATTCACGGTGTGAAGCATAGAGAACTAAAAGCGAGGGAAATGCTGCAGATGTGAAAGTGCTGCAGGAAACACGCTGCGGTGGACAGATACGTGGTAGCGAACGAGCCCCATCTGTAAATTTGTTGCAAGTTGGAAAGCGCGCACGGCCACTCCGGGTGTGGTATTCCGGACCGAAAGAGCCATCTCGATCGGGGCATTATCGGTCAAACGGCTGCGGGAAAAGACCGCTTATGGACATCATCCCCCATGCGTTCACGCAGCACTCGCGACAAAGCAGAGAGGAGAGGAAAGTGCGGCCATCCAGCTCTCCGGCGAGTCCCGTGGGTGAGCGGTCCAGGTGTCGCCCAGACAGTGCACGACCGCAGGGCGGCTGGTCAGCACGTGGATTCTCTCCCCTGACGCAAGACACAATGGGGCGCCTAAACGGTGCTCCTTCTCGGGCGTTCCCCTCCCCGTCTGACAGCCTCGGGGCATCCCCCCCCCCCACAGACGAGGAACCGCCAACTCTCACTCTTCATCATGCCTATCCGACGCTTGAGACCGGTGCATGCTGTACTGTACGTCTTGCGGTATTTTCGTCTTGTTTTTGGCTGTTGTCGGCGCAACAATACGGACTGCCGAGGCGGAGGCAAATCTTGCTGCTTCCGCGCTGATCTTTTTGCTTGTGTTCCTGGAAGTGGGCAGACAGTCTAAGCTCGTGTGTGCATTCGGGTGTCTTTGCGTTTGTGGGCTTGGTTTCGTGCAGTTTTATTTTTTTCGTGCCCTCTCCTCTCTTTATTGAATTTTATCGCATCTCTGCGTCTTGATCCGAGGGCGGCCCGTTCAGGACCCAGAATTAAGCCGCTGCATACTTCATACCACCCAGGTAGCTCGTCGAGTACGTGGCCACTCTTTCTAAATCTAGTGTGTAAGTTTTTTTCCTTAATATTTTAGGAATTTTATTCGTCATATCGAAATCATGAGCACCTTGGAGCCACTAGTACAAAAATATAGAGCAGCAGCGTAAAAACAGCGATCGCGTCCCTTCGCTCATTGCATGCTGCGACTCTCCGAGTCCTCAGTGGCTACTAGCAAAGGGGAGCAAAGAACTTGGAACGCTCTCTTCAATCCTATTTTAACGCGATCCTATTTTAGTCCTATTTTACCGGTTCAGAGGAGAAACCGCCGTAGTTGGCGTTGGCGTGTCGAGAAAATCGGGATTGGTCAAAAGGGTCGTGACGTCAGTACACTTGATTAGGTGCCGGTAATTCGAACACCCCACAACTATCACAGAGAACAACAGTGATGGCGTCCATATGCAATTCCTCACTGGTCTACGTGACGTCATTATACCTCCTTTACGCAGTACCTCTGAACCAAGAAAAGCAGTTTCGCTGAAAAGAAAAATGATGTCCAGAAGGGTAATCGAACCGCTGCCCTGTGAGTCATGAGCCGCGTGCGCTATCCCTTGAGCACTGAGGTATGTTCGACTTGGTTATAGGGAGGCTTTATGCGTAACACGAGCACGTAACACGAGCAGATGCTCGTGTTACGTGCTGCAGGTATTATATGTATATAACTTGAAATTGATCGCTTGAAATCCTAACCAAGTCTGTTACGAAGTAAGTAGTGAGCAAGCAAAACAGCTAGCTCTAGTGCACATTTTACTGTACTAATCGCTGCGCATTTTAGTACACCTTAAAAAAAAGAACACAAGCACTCCTCTCATTATGTCATACCCCTGTCACACGGGACTTCTTCACGGCCTTTGCCGTAAAGGTGTCTTATTGCACTTAAGGAGGAAAACCGAAAAGGAGCAGCGGCGCTGCTACACGGCGAATCCAAAAGAGCTAGAACGCGGCCTCCGTGAATGCCAAAAGTCACCGCTGTGTAAAGCGGCGCTAGTAACATTATGAAATTAAAGCAGACGGTAGCACTTCAGCTAAGAGGATAAGGGTGCTTTCGTGTATGTTTGAAAAATTAGCTGTCACGATAATAAACGAGCGTTCTGAAGGTGAGAAACGGATATTTTGAAACAAAAGTTTGTTTGTTTTTTTCATCGTTCCCGGTCCGACCACGGCAGGCGCACTTTTCCGTTCGGCTCCTCGTTCAATGTGAGAAGCTTGCTTTGTTGCTTATGTCCTTGTGCGTATTTCAAAGAAATTAGGTTGTGTCTGGTTAGCGTGCTGCCGTAATCATGAGCGAGGAACCGCAAGACGTTAGAACGAAGCGTGTAATTGCCATGAAGAGCAAACGAAGAAAAAACAGCAAAGCGAGAAGCGCAAGCACGTGTGTGTCGATGCGGCTGCTGAAAAGCGTTCAAGTCCTTTCTTGGCAGTGTAGATGTCTTAAGTCATAGCCTCCTCTACGGTTAAGTGCACTGTAACGCAAAATTAACCATTAAATAAGATAAATTAGATATTTTTTACGTTTTCAAAACTAAAAATTGCGTCAATTTTTTATTCTTTGAGCTCGCTAGCTGGCGCTGCCGTCTGGGTTGCTCCTTTAAGCAACTTTAAGGCCGCGGACGGCCGCCTTTGCGGTTACGGACCTTTTTCGCAAAGGTCTCGACGCTTTGCCGTGTAGATGCGCGTAACGCGCCTTTGGGGCAAAGGACCTTAACTCCTAAGGCCTTACAAGTGCCCGTGTGACAGGGCTATTAGACTACAGCAGTAGAGGAGTTCCAGTCAGACTCAAAATGGCCTAGTGTTTTAATCAGATTGTACGTGCCACAGAAGGGCTTTATACTACGAGACACGTACGCTGCCCTGGAATGAATGGAATTCTAACAAGACACCGCATACTTAAGCAAAACCGCAACTTTGGCCGAACGTGTCTCAGATGCCTAGCATACCGTGTTTTCCTGTGTACTTAGAAGTGAACGGAAAATAAGCCAGCCATGGAGCTGGAGTATGCCTCTGCAGCAGCAGGCCGAGTGTCCTTCTTCCGTCCCGGACTGAGCAGCGGCAACCGTTATTCCGCTGCCGGAAGCTGCAACGCCCTGCAGGAAGCGAACTCCTTCAAGCACGACGACGCACGTGGAGGAGATTCCGTTCGCCGTTTCTTTTCCCACGGTCTGCCGGGGGTCCGTTAGGTGCACACGCTAGGCGTTGGCGGGGCGCGCGCGCGTGCTTCATGCCCCGCGGAGCACCGGCGCCGCCTTGACTTCCGATCAACCGACCAGCTCCGCGTGATCAATTAGGCGACCGCACGTGCAGCACTAACCGATAAAGGCTGCCACGACGGGCCGCAACCGTCGGAATGGATCGAGACAGCGAGGTGGTCAATGCCTTCTCCTCTTTTACTGCACGCGCTTCAGCTTGTAGCTCTATAGTAGGATACAACTAAATAAAAAAATACAAGCAGTTGTTAACACTGGGCCACCATCCGCGGCTTATTGTATCGCTAGTTCTATAGTAGAATACAACTAAATAAAAAAAAACAGTTAACACTGGGCCACCATCCGCGGCTTACTGTATCACTCCGCTAGCCAGTCACAAAAGTAAACGAAATCATCATTTTAATGTTTGACTTTATTAAACAAGCCAGGTTTCAAAATTCTAGAGGTTATAACTTTTTTGTTGTCACAAAAATAAACGAGGTCAACTTCTCAATGCTTGAATTTATTAAACAAGCCAGGTATCAAAATTCTAGAGGTTATAACACTTTTCTCGTCATTAGCTTGTTCTTTAGGTGACAAGAGAAGTTTTAACAACGGACTACGTTTTCTGTCTAGCAGTAAATCTGTGCGCCGGTCCTAAATGTGGGCGGAGCTTTACTGCAGACTTAAGTTGTATCCGACTAAAGAGTGAAGGCTCTCCGGACGACCTGTTTCAAACGTTGTTGAAGATCGCATCTTGCGCTCAGAGCTGCTTACCTCACCTAACCCTGCCCAGAAGCCGATGTATTTGCGCAGGCAATAAAATGATGACAACGGACAGAAGAAGCGCAAGTCATTCACATAACACACGTATACGCCCAACAATCCTGGACAAAAGAATTTTGTTAACGGAAAAGATGGTGTATGGTTTATGGGGGTTTAACGTCCCAAAACAACTCAGGCTATGAGGGACGCCGTAGTGAAGGGCTCCGGAAATTTCGACCACCTGGGGTTCTTCGACGTGCACTGACATCGCACAGTACACGGGCCTCTAGAATTTTGCCTCCATTGAAATTCGACCGCCCCGGCCGGGATCGAACCCGCGTATTTCGGGTCAGCAGCTGAGCGCCACAACCACTCAGCCACCGCGGCGGCCTTTTAACGGAAAAGAGATCATGAACGCAGTTTTTTCATATACTGTAAGATTTCACTATAACAACCAATATATCCGCAGATCTCCCGTCGGCAGGCTGGATTTTTTGTGTTATTAACGTTTTTGCTATCGTCAAAAGCGTTCCCCGTTGATTTTCTGTGGCATTCTTAACTGCACGATCCGAGCGATGCCAACAGTATAAAAGAAAGATTTTGCTGCATATCGCAAGAATGGACCATTACCTTATATACCAGTACTTTTATAATATTAAAAATTTTTGTCCAAGGATGTTGGACAAGAATAATTGAAAAAAAAAAGTATTGGCGCGTGGCAGCGACGAACAGCAAGCAGGGAGCAAGGCAGGTGAGGACTCCGAAAGGAAACGTATTGAACGCCCGCACAAGGAAACAACACAAGAGACTGGACGACAGTTTGAGACACACAAGGCGCGTCTCAGACGGTTGTCCTGTCTCGGGGCCATTTCCTTGTTGTGACATTCAAGAGGCGCTTACCACCCAAGGCAAAAGTTTTATAAACATGTTACAGGAACACTCGGCGATGGGTAGCAACCTTGCATAGGAAGAAATCGTCCATCGGACTGCCGCGGCATGGAGCTCAGGTTAAACACGACAGTTAGGGTTCTTGTTAACCTACGTGGTCTTCTGAACATCTCTGGCCATCGTATACAAAAAAGAAGCCTACGGGACCGCGATCAATTGATGGCAAATTAATCGCGTCGTGCCGAGAAAGATCGCCCCTTCCTACCAAATGATTTAAAACACGAGAAAACGAACAGCACAATATAGGCTTTGTGGTAATGCTTTAAGGGAACAAAACCTTCTAAGTCCTTGCCTGTTATCATCTAGAGAAACTCCAAACTTACAATGAATGTCAAATCCCTCATACCTCGACGAACAGTGGTCAAGGCTCTCACAGCATCTGGTGTGTTGAACGATGTTTTTTTTTTGTTGTTGTTATTGTCTTTTTTCAAGTGACTCTGTTTCTGTCATGCCTGATGTACATTAAAATGCGTATTCTCTCCGATATGTCCGGTCATGATAGATTAGGTTGAGAGAAAGTGATTTCTAGCTTTCAAGCTTGCGTCCTGTTGCGATGTCGATCACATATACGCAATTTTTTGTGTACGCTGAACTGTGCTGAACATTTTTGTTCAACCTTTTTGCACAACAACTGCACGATGGGAAGCCTCTCTTTTCAAATTCGGCAACGATTATTCTCTTGTTAACTGCAAAACGATAGTTGCCTGTAAACGAGCATTCTTTGCAAACCGGTAGAATGCTCAAAATCTCGTATCTCTCCTAGACAGAACTGATTCTGAACTCCGTGTGAAACCCAGCTATAACTGCTTTCTAAAAGCAGGTCTTCATCCCTCAGCCGAGGGCTTACGATGCATAGGCATGCCTACACATTACTTAGATTGCATATTACATGACGATCTGCCCACGTTATTACTTGACACTTCGTCGTCACTGATGTCAGGTAGACGCGTGGAGTACGTCAACAGGTCTTCGCGGCTATTTGCACTCTGGATATCTGTATAATGTTAAGAGCTCGTTTTCAAGCAAGTGGAGGTAAATACAAGCTTAACGCGGCACGTGGAAATATGAGACGGGCAAGGAGCTGCCGTTGTTTTGCATGATTGCGGGCCTTAATGACGACTATTAATGTGCAGGCGCGCGCTAACCTGCGTCATTCTGGCGCAAATGCGGACGTAGCTCGCTTCAAGGACGAATATATGAAGAGGGCCGTCGAGTTTCTCTAATAATAATTTATGATAATTGGTTTTTGGGGAAAGGAAGTGGCGCAGTATCTGTCTCGTTATCGTTGGACTCCTGAACCACACCGTAAGGGAAGGGATAAAGGAGGGAGTGAAAGATGAAAGGAAGAAGGTGCCGTAGTGGAGGGCTCCGGAATAATTTCGACCACCTGGGGATCTTTAACGTGCACTGACATCGCACAGCACACGGGCGCCTTAGCGTTTTGCCTCCATCGAAACGCAACCGCCGCGGTCGGGTTCGAACCCGGGAACTCCGGATCAGTAGCCGAGCGCCCTATAACCGCTGAGCCACAGCGGCGGGACGAGTTTCTTTACATAAAGCGTGCTCAGTACGCTATGCACTTCGCCCATGCTTGCGGTTATGCTCATTTCGGATGCTGCGCTTAAGGCGTTTTATCGTTTTTGTGACATTGCGTTTTGGACTTGCGATAAGCAAGGAAGCTTGCGTTTAACAGGATTGCCGCCGCAAGAACAAATCACCGGTTCAAAAAGCATCGAACTTGTTCACAACACCACTTCGTTCATGAAGCAAACCACGCCTAGCTGTCCTCGTGGAATCATGAATTATCCGCAAACTTCTGAGGATTTTCAAGAAACAGACCTTTCCTTTCCACCCTGGAGACCAGTGTTGTTTCAGTGAACGGGTGTCGAGGCCTAAGGTTCCAGCTCGCCACGCTTCGAGTCGACTACGGCACTTATATTGCCACGTAGTAGTGACGGCAGTACGGCGCGCAGAGAAAGTTTGAAAAGGGTTTCCAGACGAAATTCTTTATTAGGCTGACTTGCGCCCACAAAGAGCTGAATCATTCGGCGGCGGCCTAGCAACAAGCGTGCTCGGCGGTCGTCCAACAGAATGCCCTACGCTCTCGGCCGTGCTCAATTTAAAGCTGATAGCGAACTTTCGAGATGAAGCGTGCAAAGTTGCCACAAGATTCTGGAACAACGCAGATTCGGCTCTGCCTGGATGCGGTCAATCGAGATAAATCTGGTCGTGTCTTGCATCGCAAAGAAAGCGATAAAGAGACGTGCCAGCATCTTTGAAGAATGAACAAACACTACAAAGATTCGCGGCAATATTAACGAAGTTCACTGCGCGTTTCCGTGGCGAAGGTGGTCTTTCGGTCTTTTTTTCTTTCTATCTTTTTTATGGAAACGAAGGGGATGAGAGGTTTACTACCATAACTACAGACCCGCGAAGGTTGAGCGGCGCAGACGACTTCGCGGGAGCGAAGGAGACGCCTTTATTCCATATCCTCTCCGCTACTTCAGCATGTCCTGTGTGCACTCTCCGCACGAGTGCTAATGAGCCGCTCGGGGCTGTGTCGGCCTCTTTCACCAAATTTCGCCCTGCCGCTAGGGGTTCCCTAGTCGCTCGTCTTTCACTGCCCGAACCCACTTTTTGTACGTGCGTTCCCACGCTGGCTGCTGAGGCGACCGGGGGCCGTTTACTGCGCTATTAGTTAGCTTGAGCTAGGCTGCCGGACTTTTGCTGAAGACGCTTGGAGCTGTTCCTTACGCGTGGAGGCGGGTAGATCAAACGGCGCCGATGAATGGCTTCTGCGTGAGACGGTTTTGGAATGGCGGGAAGGACAACGTCTTAAGTGTCGATAATGAGCTTGCCAAGGGGAATGGTCTGGCCACGGGTCTGCTTCAACACAATGTACAGCCTTTGTAAAAAGTTTAGAGGTCAGGAGGTGGGTTGCTTCTAAGCCGACTAGTGCAGCACTTGCACAGCATCCGCGGAAGTCCTAACCTTTTGGAGAGGTGAGGACCAGAGTGTCAGTTACCTTAAAGATTCGAAACGCTGGCTATGCATGACTATCTACACGACGTGGCCCAGAAGCAAACATCGCTGAGCTCTAAACTTTTGAGGGAGAGTGTACGCGTACGTGGTGACCGTAAGCATTTTGGCAGCGTGGGAAAATGAACGCTTTTTTTCTGGATGCCTATAACAACAAAACTCTTTATAAGAGTGAGAAGAAGTAGCCAGCCAGCAGACTGCGCACGGCAGCTGTCGCTATTACACACATCAGTAACAAATGAACAACTTTGAAGTCAAGTTCTGAAGAGTACGTTAATCAAATTTCACTAACTGAATTATTTACAAGCTATACGAAGTTGGTCACCGTGTTTATCTCTGTCTTTCCATATATGGTTTGTTCACATGTTGATCACACGAGCGAAGTCATTACCTTTCCCGGCGCGAAAGAGGCGTAAAATGGAGCAAACGCGGACCGAGCGGATGACCGCTTTGCGCACGCGTGCCCTTCGTAATCACTCGTTTCCCACCGGTCCGGAGCTCACGCCCCGTATTTCACTAAGCGCCGCAACGCGATTTCATCTCTATTCCATATATATAGGCGCGCGTGCCGCCTCTTGCGGGGAGATCGACAGTCCGCGGGTGGCGGGGGGAGGCGAGATTTCCCGCCCCGACAACGATCGCTTATCTCTCTCTGTCTCACGCGCTCTTTGTTCTTTGCTGTACTCGCCTTAACGTTTCTTTTCGTCCGCTGTTGCCAGAGGCGTGCGTTTCGCCCCGGGCTATACGCCGATAGCGATCTCGTTGCGTAATTTTCCTGCGCGCACTTCCATCCCCTATCGCCTCTCCAACAAAAAAAAAAATGAAGCAGAAAGCTCTCAGCCGAGTCAGTCCGACGCTGCCCAACAATGCCGAACCCGGCACATTTAAGTCTTTCTGCGCGCTGTTTACGTAACGCGGGCGCAGATGTAATCCGGTCGTGCCTGTTTTGACTGCTTGTTATTTCCGATCGCCCGGAACCAAGCTACGTGGCCGTTTTTAGTATACTCGGGGGCTGGCGGTTGCCGTTTTCGGACGGTCAGCATCTAGAGCGCAACGCCCGCGCTGTTGCGCGCAGACGCACTTCCGCAGATTCTGACCCCGATAAGATCGCTGAGGCGCGGCGGCTGCTTGCTTGGGGTCATGTGGTCCCGCAATGACGTCAGCAGCGGCCTATATGTGTTATCTGTGCGGCGGACGCCTCTCTTCAAGTGCCTGAGCTTAGTCACAACAAAGCGGCCTCTAACGAAGCGACCAATAGACGAATGAAATGCACTTATCATCCAAAGCACCCGTAGAAACCCATTTATTAGATGTTTGAAGACAGAAGTTCTCAAAGCAAAATTTAGAGGTCAATGGAAGACCCGTCGCGGTGGCTCAGTGGTTAGAGCGCTCGGCTACTGATCCGGAGCACCCGGGCTCGAACCCGACCGCGGCGGCCGCGTTTCGATGGAGGCGAAACGCAAAGGCGCGCGTGTGCAATGCGATTTCAGCGCACGTTAAAGACAAAAATGAAAATGAAAATTGGTCTTTGGGGGAAGGAAATTGCATAGTATCTGTTTCATATATCGGTGGACACCTGAACCGTGCGGTGAGGGAAAGGATAAAGGAGGGAGTGAAAGAAGAAAGGAAGAAAGAGGTACCGTAGTGGAGGGGTACGAAATAATTTTGACCACCTGGGGATCTTTAACGTGCATTGATATCGCACAGCACACGGGGGGCTATGCGTTTCGCCTCCATCGAAACGCTGCCGCCGCGGTCGGGTTCGAACCTGGGTACTCCGGATCAGTAGCCGAGTGCCTAAACCACTGAGCCACTGCGTGCGGTAAGTATAGATCCCCAGGTGGTCAAAATTATTCCGCACCCGTCCAATACGGCGCCTCTTTCTCCCCTTCTTCTCTCAGTCCCTCCTTGATCCCTTCCCTTATGGCGCGGTTCAGGTGTCCGGAGAAATGTGAGACAGATACTGCGCCATTTCCTTTCCACAAAAACAAATTTCATTTTCATTTCATTTCAGTGGAAGCGACGAACCATTTTTGACCCTTGAAAGAAAATAAAAAGGCAATAACCGTGTGACATTAAATCTTTAACGTGCTTAAGTGTAGAAAGAATGGACAAAGACGTACAGTCCAGGTCAAAAGTCCTGAAACCACAGCTTTCAGGTGCAGCGAAATGAATGTTCCTAAAGAATGCTCTGTGTAGTGGATCATTCGAAACGCATGTCAAGCAGGAAGACCCTCTACCGCAAGAAGAAACCTTCTGCTAGCATTTCAAGGTCATTCGGTCTTTGATAGTGCCGTAATGGCTCTGTTATGCGGCTGAAGAGAAAAGCCTCTGGCCTTAAGACTTTTGACCAAGACTGTACGTTATACGGGGGCGTAAATAGAGATACCTATCGGCGTATCATTAATATGAAACGCGCGCGTGTGGCATATTTTCCGTCTATTACGCGTACTTGTCGCTATATAGCTGCTTCCGCATATGAAACTCTTCTCAATAGGAGTCAGCGCAAATGACTGCGTAATGATGCAAATTGGCCGGGTGCTGGCAGGAAAATGTGCTTCAATTTGCAGCATAGAGTGCAGAACCGCATAAAGCCCGGGATACATGGAGCGTTTTTTGGGCGATTTTCGCCCGACGGCGCGCATTTGACGCCCGGTCTCGAAAAAAACGCCCGCCGCCGCCGATCTGGCCCCGCCAGATATTGACGCGCGGCGTCCGGAGAGACCGGAAGCGGCAGCCGGAGCAAGCCAATAGCAGCGCAGAAAGCCCGCTCTTCCGGTTTGGCCGCCTCCGCCGCCGCCAACATGGCCGCCATGGCCGACGCGCTCTGCTGTGTTTATTGCACGAAAATGTTGTTATCGTAAACATAAACGCTTCACGAGACATGAAATGTCACTTTTTTTGGAGAACAGGACCGAATCTTGGATCGAAATGCCCGCTTTTCCTCCCTGAAGGGAAGGTGCCGAAGAAAACCGAAGCCGATGGTAGCCACGGCTGAGCGGGCATCGAAAGGTACGCGACCGCATGCATTCGAGCGCGCAAAACCTTGTAGATATCTATGCACGCGTGCTGCAATCAGTACAGTGGTGTCTAAATGAACAATTTCGTTTTTCTGAATAAGGAGTCAGCGTCGCTGCTCTCAAAGAGCTCCCCGCTCAATGGTATTTGCCACTTGTTGATCACATTGCTTCCGCTCTGAGAGATACGCGGCGGCGGGCTGCCGCTGTTTCGCTCCATGTATCTCCGGCCGGGCGTCGCGCCGCCGCGCCGTTTTCTGCCGCGCGAACATCGTCGGAAAAAACGTCGCATGTATCCCGGGCTTTATATCGTTATCGCATTGCTTAACACTAAATTATGACTCTGCTGATCGCCTTGAAATACGCAAACGGGGTTCGTTAACTGTCGGACGCGGTCGCTACTCATTTCTGCCTTCACCTACTCTATATGCTGGACCCAGCTTACGTGCAAGTGCTCTTCGCAGAATGACGAAATTATACAGTGCGGTGGCGCTTACGCTGGCTCGAAAACCGGTTTCATCTCTGTTAAGTCTTCGGGTTGAGGAAATAGTGACGCATTTTATTGCCGCCGCCGACACCAATCTTTTCCTTCGGTTTTCGTTTTATTTTTAATATGGACTACTGCTACTATATACTACTACTACTACTACTACTACTACTACTACCACTATACTACACACTACTAGTGAGCGAGACATGATAACGCAAGTCTCTGTCCGCCCTTCGATCAAACGTCAGGTGGCGCATATGCCTTAATTTCCTTGCACATAACTATTTGCTGTCTCGCTAAAAAGGCAACGTAAGCCATGTTCCTCTCGCAGCGACGCCCCTATGCGTCCACCATGTTGCTGAGCGAGCAATGCAGCATTTCAACAAAAATAGCGCACCAAACGTCGGTAACGCCATCAATACGTAACACTTATCCCAAACGTCCCATAGATTCCGTCTAGAGATACGCACTGCTGCATCCCTGCACCTCGCGCTTCTGTATGCCGTCGCAGACACACTCCCTTCGCTTTCGCCAATTACATGCACCACCCTGTATAAACAACAGCCGGTGGGCACGCGAGCCCCTGCGCTGGAGGAAGCAGCATGCAGCCGGCCACGAGTGTATATAATGGGGCAGCGGCGGATGCAGTGCTTGGCGTGCGGCGGAGAGTGGCGCTGGCTTATCACACCTTTTCATCTGCTTTGCTATGATGAGGAGCCTAATGAGCCAAAGAAAGCGCCGTACAAAGATGCTGGGTGCACACGCGTGTGTGTGCGAGCGCGCGCTGCTCCATTACACACGCACCACGGTGACGGTGCGCCGTTGTTTAGTGTTTTTTCCTTCCGTCTCCCTCCTGGAAATGCGGGCGGTGTGGTCCGTGCTACAGTAAACACTGCGGGATGCACTGACTACTTGTGCTGTGCATACGCGTTTTCAGGAGGTGAACGTAAAAGGTAGAAAGCCGGAAAGAAAGAGGTAAATAAAGAAAGAAAGGAAGAAAAAAGGGAAGAAAGGAAGAAAGAGAGAGAGAGCGAGAGAAAGAAAGAAATGAAGAAAACAAGGAAGGAAGAAACAAAGAAAGGAAGGAAGAAATAATGAAAGGAAGAAAGAAAGAAAGAAAGAAAGGAAGGAAGGAAGGAAGAAATAAAGAAAGGAAGAAAGAAAGAAAGAAAGGAAGGAAGGACGGAAGGAAGGAAGAAATAAAGAAAGGAAAAAAGAAAGGAAAAGAGAAAGGAAGGAAGACAGACAGACAGAAAGAAAGATAGAAAGAAAGAAAGGAAAGAAGAGAGAAAGGAAGACGGAAAGAAAGGAAGGAAGGAAGGAAGAAAGAAAGAAAGAAAGAAAGGAAGGAAGGAAGGAAGGAAGGAAGGAAGGAAGGAAGAAATAAAGAAAGGAAGAAAGAAAGGAAGAGAGAAAGGAAGGAAGACAGACAGACAGAAAGAAAGATAGAAAGAAAGGAAAGAAGAGAGAAAGGAAGACGGAAAGAAAGAAAGAAACGAAGGAAGGAAGGAAGGAAGAAAGAAAGAAAGGAAGGAAGGAAGAAATAAAGAAAGGAAGAAAGAAAGGAAGAGAGAAAGGAAGGAAGACAGACAGACAGAAAGAAAGATAGAAAGAAAGAAAGAAAGGAGAGAGAAAGGAAGACGGAAAGAAAGAAAGAAAGAAAGGAAGGAAGGAAGGAAGGAAGAAAGGAAGGAAAAATAAAGAAAGGAAGAAAGAAAGGAAGAGAGAAAGGAAGGAAGACAGACAGACAGAAAGAAAGATAGAAAGAAAGGAAAGAAGAGAGAAAGGAAGACGGAAAGAAAGGAAGGAAGGAAGGAAGGAAGAAAGGAAGGAAGGAAGAAAGGAAGGAAGAAAGAAAGAAAGAAAGGAAGGAAGGAAGGAAGGAAGAAACAAAGAAAGAAAAAGAAAGAGAGAAAGAAAGAGAGGAAGAAAGAAAGGGAGAAGGGAAAAAAGAATGAAGGAAGGAGGAGAGAAAGAAGGAAAGAAAGAAAGGAAGGAAGAAAGTAAGTAAGAAAGGGATAAAGAAAGAAAGAAAGAAGGAAGGAAGGAAGGAAGGAAGAAAGAGAGAAAGAAAGGAAGGAAGAAAGTAAGAAAGGGATAAAGAAAGAAAGAAGGAAGGAAGGAAGGAAGAAAGAGAGAAAGAAAGGAAGGAAGAAAGTAAGCAAGAAAGGGATAAAGAAAGAAAGGAAGAAAGGAAGGAAGGAAGGAAGGAAGGAAGAAAGAGAGAAAGAAAGAAAGGAAGGAAGAAAGTAAGTAAGAAAGGGATAAAGAAAGAAGGAAGGAAGGAAGGAAGGAAGGAAGAAAGGAAGGAAGAAAGTAAGAAAGGGATAAAGAAAGGAAGAAAGGAAGGAAGGAAGAAAGAGAGAAAGAAAGAAAGGAAGAAAATAAGAAAGGGATAAAGAAAGAAAGAAAGGAAGGAAGGAAGGAAGGAAGGAAGAAAGAGAGAAAGAAAGAAAGGAAGGAAGAAAGTAAGAAAGGGATAAAGAAATAAAGGAAGGAAGGAAGGAAGAAAGAGAGAAAGAAAGGAAGGAAGTAAGTAAGAAAGGGATAAAGAAAGAAAGAAAGAAAGAAGGAAGGAAGGAAGGAAGGAAGGAAGAAAGAGAGAAATAAAGAAAGGCAGGAAGAAAGTAAGAAAGGGATAAAGAAAGCAAGAAAGAAAGAAAGGAATGAAGGAAGGAAGGGAGAGAAAGAAAGAAAGGAAGGAAGAAAGTAAGTAAGAAAGGGATAAAGAAAGGAAGGAAGGAAGGAAGAAAGAGAGAAAGAAAGAAAGGAAGGAAGAAAGTAAGAAAGGGATAAAGAAAGAAAGAAAGGAAGGAAGGAAGGAAGGAAGAAAGAGAGAAAGAAAGGAAGGAAGAAAGTAAGAAAGGGATAAAGAAAGAAAGAAAGGAAGGAAAGAAGGAAAGAAAGAAAGAAAGGAAGGAAGGAAGGAAGAAAGTAAGTAAGAAAGGGATAAAGAAAGAAAGAAAGAAAGAAGGAAGGAAGGAAGGAAGGAAGAAAGAGAGAAAGAAAGGAAGGAAGAAAGTAAGAAAGGGATAAAGAAAGAAAGAAGGAAGGAAGGAAGGAAGAAAGAGAGAAAGAAAGGAAGGAAGAAAGTAAGCAAGAAAGGGATAAAGAAAGAAAGGAAGAAAGGAAGGAAGGAAGGAAGGAAGGAAGAAAGAGAGAAAGAAAGAAAGGAAGGAAGAAAGTAAGTAAGAAAGGGATAAAGAAAGAAGGAAGGAAGGAAGGAAGAAAGAAAGGAAGGAAGAAAGTAAGAAAGGGATAAAGAAAGGAAGAAAGGAAGGAAGGAAGAAAGAGAGAAAGAAAGAAAGGAAGAAAATAAGAAAGGGATAAAGAAAGAAAGAAAGGAAGGAAGGAAGGAAGGAAGGAAGAAAGAAAGAGAGAAAGAAAGAAAGGAAGGAAGAAAGTAAGAAAGGGATAAAGAAATAAAGGAAGGAAGGAAGGAAGAAAGAGAGAAAGAAAGGAAGGAAGGAAGTAAGAAAGGGATAAAGAAAGAAAGAAAGAAAGAAGGAAGGAAGGAAGGAAGGAAGAAAGAGAGAAATAAAGAAAGGCAGGAAGAAAGTAAGAAAGGGATAAAGAAAGCAAGAAAGAAAGAAAGGAATGAAGGAAGGAAGGGAGAGAAAGAAAGAAAGGAAGGAAGAAAGTAAGTAAGAAAGGGATAAAGAAAGGAAGGAAGGAAGGAAGAAAGAGAGAAAGAAAGAAAGGAAGGCAGAAAGTAAGAAAGGGATAAAGAAAGAAAGAAAGGAAGGAAGGAAGGAAGGAAGAAAGAGAGAAAGAAAGGAAGGAAGAAAGTAAGAAAGGGATAAAGAAAGAAAGAAAGGAAGGAAAGAAGGAAAGAAAGAAAGAAAGGAAGGAAGGAAGGAAGGAAGAGAGAAAGAAAGAAAGGAAGGAAGAAAATAAGAAAGGGATAAAGAAAGAAAGGAAGGAAGGAAGGAAGAAAGAGAGAAAGGAAGAAAGGAAGAAAGTAAGAAAGTGATAAAGAAAGAAAGAAAGAAAGAAAGAAAGGAAGGAAGGAAGGAAGGAAGGAAGAAAGAGAGAAAGAAAGAAAGGAAGGAAGAAAGTAAGAAAGGGATAAAGAAAGAAAGAAAGAAAAAGGAAGGAAGGAAGAGAGAAAGAAAGAAAGGAAGGAAGAAAGTAAGCAAGAAAGGGATAAAGAAAGAAAGAAAGAAAGAAAGAAAGGAAGGAAGAAAGGAAGAAAGAAAGAAAGGAAGGAAGAAAGTAAGAAAGGGATAAAGAAAGGAAGAAAGGAAGGAAGGAAGAAAGAGATAAAGAAAGAAAGAAAGGAAGAAAATAAGAAAGGGATAAAGAAAGAAAGAAAGAGAGAAAGGAATGAAGGAAGGAAGGAAGAAAGAGAGAAAGAAAGGAAGGAAGAAAGTAAGCAAGAAAGGGATAAAGAAAGAAAGAAAGGAAGGAAGGAAGGAAGGAAGGAAGGAAGGAAGAAAGAAAGGAAGGAAGAAAGTAAGAAAGGGATAAAGAAGGAAAGGAAGGAAGGAAGAAAGAGAGAAAGAAAGAAAGGAAGGAAGAAAATAAGAAAGGGATAAAGAAAGAAAGAAAGAAAGAAAGAGAGAAAGGAATGAAGGAAGGAAGGAAGAAAGACAGAAAGAAAGAAAGGAAGGAAGAAAGTAAGAAAGGGATAAAGAAAGAAAGAAAGAAAGAAAGAAGGAAGGAAGGAAGGAAGAAAGAGAGAAAGAAAGAAAGGAAGGAAGAAAGTAAGTAAGAAAGGGATAAAGAAAGAAAGAAGGAAGGAAGGAAGGAAGGAAGGAAGAAAGAGAGAAAGAAAGAAAGGAAGGAAGAAAGTAAAAAAGGGATAAAGAAAGAAAGAAAGGAAGGAAGGAAGGAAGGAAGAGAGAAAGAAAGAAAGGAAGGAAGGAAGAAAGTAAGAAAGGGATAAAGAAAGAAAGAAAGGAAGGAAGGAAGGAAGGAAGGAAGGAATGAAGGAAAGGACGAAAGAGAGAGCGACAGAGGAAAAGGAAGAAAGAAAGAAAATGGGTCGAAAAATTAAACAAAGAAAAAGTAAGAGGGAAAGGAAAGAAAAGAAAGCAGAAGAAAGAAAGGAGGAAAATGCAAAGGGCGAATTAAAATGGGAAGGAAAGCCTAAAGATGGAGCACTGATGAAGAGCAAAGTACAGGGAATGCTCAAAAGAGAGAGTCGATTCCATTGCATTCATCGTTTCGTATCTCTCGAGCCGCTTTGTTTGTCCTTCGTAATGTTCGCTTTCTGTTCGTCTTCCTGGCAAAACCGGGGGACGGAGACTAGAAACTCCTCAGAACAAACGGCGCTTATTTTCGCATTCTTAATGCCGTTATGCATAGTAATAATAATAATTGGTTTTTGGGGAAAGGAAATGGCGCAGTATCTGTCTCATATATCGTTGGACGCCTGAACCGCGCCGTAAGGGAAGGGATAAAGGAGGGAGTGAAAGAAGAAAGGAAGAAGAGGTGCCGTAGTGGAGGGCTCCGGAATAATTTCGACCACCTGGGGATCTTTAACGTCCCCTGACATCGCACAGCACACGGGCGCCTTAGCGTTTTTCCTCCATAAAAACGCAGCCGCCGTGGTCGGGTTCGAACCCGGGAACTCCGGATCAATAGTCGAGCGCCCTAACCACTGAGCCACCGCGTCGGGGTTTATTTATGCATAGTGACGATGACAACGGGCAAATGAGGACGAAGCCGAGTGCATACTCTTTACTCTTCAATGGAAAATAAAGGAGTCGCACGGAATAGATACGGTGTATTATCATAGTTTAAAACGTGTACTTGCGCAGTATCTGTGTATATATGCAAATCTCGCGTTGAGGTGCCGTAAGAACTCCCACTGTGCCCCTACGGTTTTGATACATACGCGATGTTAAGAGGCCAAGGAATGCACAACGGCTTCTTATAATAATAATAATAATAATAATAATAATAATAATAATTGGTTTTTTGGGGAAAGGAAATGGCGCAGTATCTGTCTTATATATCGTTGGACACCTGAACCGCGCCGTAAGGGAAGGGATAAAGGAGGGAGTGAAAGAAGAAAGGAAGAAAGAGGTGCCGTAGTGGAGGGCTCCGTAATAATCTCGACACTTTGAGGATATTTAACGTGCACAGACATCGCACAGCACACAGGCGCCTTAGCGTTTTGCCTCCATAAAAAGCAGCCGCCGCGGTCGGGTTCGAGCCCGGGAACTCCGGATCAGTAGCCGAGCGCCTTAACCACTGAGCCAACACGGCGGGTAGCTTCTTATGCCACGTATTGCGTTGCTCGCGCGCGTTGTAGCCGTCGACCTCACCCTCTGCATCGCAGCTTTACAAGAGAGCGTGGAGATGGAGGATGGAGAATATTGTTTACAACGCTGCCTTGGTATACTTCACCGAGCAACACCATATTCGCTGCACCCGCTCAGCAGAAGCTCCATAGTTTAACGGTGTTTTCTCTCTTGAAGAGTTCGTGACGGCGGCTTTTATTCTGCGACAGCTTGCTAGAACCCGTACACTCCGCTACGTGGCGCTGCAGTGTTTTTCGAACTCCCTGCTCCTTCACTGTGCTGTGTTCCTTTCTGCTCCTCTTTTCTGCTCTCTTCTTTGGCCTTGCTCCGTCACGCTGTTTCGTAGCCATTCGCCCATATTTATTTTCCGCCCCAATTATTTTCAACTGTGGTTTAGAAGCTGCTTGCCTCGAACAGTTTTCCTCGCAAAGCTGTGTACGGCGGTGCCTCGAGAAAGCTATCTATAAGGGCAATGGCAGATGGCGAAAGTGAGAAGCACCGTCCCATTTTTCGGGTGCTTCATATTCAGCCAAGGGGTATGCAAAAGGGACCTCAAGCCGAGACCTGAATGCTCGATGTAATGCGGCGCCCATTGGACGCTTCGAACTCCTGAGAAAAGCTCTCCGGACAAAAGCTCTAAAAGTTTTGAATTCACCCTAACAGAGGCTCAGTTTACCGAAGCCTTGTAGTCTTTTAACAGAACCATTAATTGTTATGCTTTTATTAAAAAAAAACTAGCCTAACTCTACACCGAATATAACCTACTCTTAAACATAACCGAACCCTAACCACAGCGACTGTAAACTCATAGACTTACGTAGTTATTTCTATACGTATTTAAAACGCCACTCTTTAGCCTTAAACCTAACCCTAACCATACTAACGGCAGACTGTCGTGAACTCTCGAAGTTAACTGCTAACTATCGATGTCTCTATTTATTACATACAGCCCGCCCTTACACTTAACCGAATGTAACCAAATCTATAATGCAGATTGTTATGAACTTACGCATTTGAAGGTTAATTGTTAACCGTGGATTGTTTAAGCCGCTGTCTAAATAAAACCTCACCTAACCGTAACTGCAGCCGTCGTGAGTGACTCTCGTCGCAGATATAAGCGTCGGTTAGGTGAGCTTTCGTCCGGTGTCGCGAAAGGAGGCGCTGAGCTTTTGTCCGGCTGAGCTTTTTTGTTGTCTGGTGGCCACCTATTTATTCGCACTGTCCAAGCAATAAAATTTCACTTGCAAAAATGTCGTACCATTTCGCCCAAGCATACGTTTTAACGTCTTTTGTCCGGGTAAGCTCGAAATGAGTCGCCTCTTTTTCCTGGGAGCTTTCCTCCGGTGTGGTTTGGTCCGGAACCCGGATTCCTTTACTCCCCATCCCGTACTCTGGGAGCTATAAAATACGACCCATAATACGCGCAGTATCCTCTTGCCGTTTAAACGGCGCCGTTCTAGACTATCTTACCACATCGCTTTTACCTGAGCATAAAATGCGATAGCCCCGACGGACACGCGAGCACTCCGTATACATTGTCTCTCCGGCGCATTCCGTGTGGCACATTCGCGCGTCACCGACACGAGCGCCAATAATCGAGGGACGGCACTTAAATGCCTGGTGCAGATAGCGCACTGACGCTGCTATATAGCCGCCATGCTATAGCTGAGTGTCAACTGCAATTATCTCGTGCAGGACTCACGCTTCTCTCGATAACACGGAAACGTGTGCGTGCCACTGCCATCCGAATGGCACGTTGTATACCTTCGCACTGGCAAGCTGCTCACGCCCGGCATTTTCTTTCTCTTTGTTTTCACGTCACGAGGACAGCACAGTGCAACGGCCTGTTGCCGCCCGCCAGATACGGTGCCTTCTGATCTTTTTTTTTGTAGTACTTGCTCTTTTGTTTCCCTCACCAGCCCCCATCTCTAATCTCCCGGCGCCATCCGCTCTAAGTGAATGCCTGCATAAGGAAGGTCGCCGTCTCACCAGCGGAGACGGCGGATTTTTATTTTTCATTTATTGTGCCGACGTAAATTGAAGGTGATAAAACCGATATCTCCAATATACAGGATTTTTCAATGAGCACTAGGAACAACTAAATAGCGCGGTTGAAATAGGAATAAAATCACTTCAGGAGCAGACTGTCAGCCACGGCGGACGTCAGTCACCTTAAAAACCACGTTAATTAGCTTATAAATTAGCTGTACGACTAATTAGAATTTTAATTGCTCAGTACTGTAGGTGGCGCCAATGGGAATTCGTAGCCACGGCCAAGACGATGCCTAACCAGTTTCCGAAAAGAAAAACGTCAAGGAGGAAATCCGGCGCTTTTTTTCCCGCACAAAATCTGAACTCCGTGCTTAGGGCGCGCAGGAAATTCAGTGCAAACGCGACGCCCGCGTAGGACTTGTTGCGATGCTTACGACGCCCAGTTCGAAATTCCTGGGTTATTATAACGCTGCATGCATTTTTGTTTGCATAAACACTCGGTTTGGTGCAAGGAAAACGGTACCCGTCTCCAACTACGTGGCTGCCATTTTTGTCAGCGACGAAGCAAATGAAAGTGCATGCAGCGGTACAATAACGAAGGCAGTTAGAAACAAACGGATGCCGTAGGCATTGCGACACGTTATCAGCGGTCGTCGCGTTTGCACTGAACATCCTGCGCACCTCACGCGCTGTTTCAGTTTCGCGCGGAAAAAAGCGCCTGATTTCCTCCATGATGTTTTTCTCCGTTTCAGAAACTGGTGAGGAATCGTCACTGTGGCTACGACCGCTACGGTCTCACCACTGGCACCGACCGTCGGACCCCAAGTGGTCGAAATTTCCGGAGCCCTCCACTAGGCGTCCCTCATAGCCTGAGTCGCTTTGGGACGTTAAACTCCCGTGAACAAACAAACAATAAACTTTTAATTTGTCCGTTTTTCTTGGCTAGCTAGTTTCCATTGGGAACCCGCCAACTAATGCTCAGAAACCGAACCTATTGTATAACCGACATCCGCTGTGACTGAAGTTTTTTCTTCAAAAGATTATCTTCCGACAACCATATTTAAATATATTTTAAGTGTTCGCTTAATGACTTCGTATGCGCGAATGTATGAAGTATGAAGGGGTTCTTATTTATGTAATGTTAGGCAATGTTAAAGGGACTCTAAAGGGGAACACTAAGCCTACTGAGTCTTAGAGTTTAGTCCCGAAATTGGAAAGAGCACGAGACATGATCAAGCCAAAAATATTACCGAAACGGGAAAGACATGAGGAGGTGCCGCTCGAGGATTTCTTCAACTGTGCCGGTCAAGTGATTTCTTCGCCTGCCAAGATTGGCTCACCGCTTTCACGGACAACGTTATTTCGACGAGAAGGACCGTCTAAATAAAAAAGGCAACGCAGCGAGCACTATTGAGATAGGAGCCATCCAATCGATCGGTCTGCGCGAAGCTGTCGTGGTCAACAACATCAGAAACGCAAAGCAAGAACAAGATCAAAGGGAGTCAGGTTCATTCGCGCTCATGTCCAGCTTTCTCGGGCAAAAATTTTGAATATTTAAAAATTGTAATATACTTTAAAAGAAATATTAAAGGTAATGGTCCATTATTCTGATCTGTAGCAAAATTGTTCTTTTTAATTGTTTCCATTGATCGCATCGCACACTTAAGGCTGGCATAGAAAACCAATGCGAACTGTTTTTGAGGATAGCAAAAACGTGAAGAGAGAAAAAATACAAGACTGCCGTCGGGTAATCTGCGGATATATTGATTGTTATAGTGAATTAATCTTACATTACATGAAAGAATTGCGTTCATAAATGGTTTCCCGCTCAAAAATGCTTCTGTCCAGAATGGTTGTGTATGTTCTAAACTGCGACCTTCACAGCATGAAAGGTGGTGGTCCATAGGGCGAGCTTTCACTGCGAAATTCTAGCTGAAAAAAAATGTGGTGCAGTGCGCTGCAGCGAATTCGTCGCACCATCTACCATGCGAGGAAGGAATGAATGTCGCCGTCGCATACCACCACCAGGCGCAGAATGTAAGTGACCAGCGGCCTTCGCCCGGAGAAAATATCGAAAAAAATTTGGCGGACACTTAAGCTCCGCCCTTAAGGGCATGACGCGACAGCGTTAATGGCTTCCTTCAGCGGTTTCCCTTCACACACAGTGGGTGTTCTTCATTAACATTCACACAGTTATCACAGCTGTCACAAAACCATTGCCACATTCTTGTCTTTGAACTCTTCCACACTGCAGTTTACCCCCATAATGTTACTCCTATTAGTAGCCCACTATTATCACGTTTCTAGTTCGCACTAACTGTCAAATTAAGCCTACACCACTCACACATACCCAACCGGGCCACACTCCTTGTACTTCAGCTGAGCCAACGTGTTTACGTGGACTAGTCTGTAGCGTGCCTGACTGGCGACCCAAGGGTCCCGGATTCGAATACCACGGAAAAGTTTCTGGAAAGTTTCCTTTATATACAATCAGTTCCTTTGTAACGTTAGATATTTGAGACATGCAGCCGGCTTTATTTCACATTAGAAATCCTGTTTTCAATTCTTGTCATTCCAGACAAGCACGCGTCCAGGTATAAACCGGCCCCTACCCACACCCATAATTCGGTAGGGACCGCTGCGTGCGTGCTGATACGGTGTTCCTTTTCGTACTTCTTGAACATGTACGGTGGCCTTCGCCACAAAACATAAAGCTCTGTAGGCCCTACTGGACTTTGCTCATCATGCTCCGCACCCTAACCTCGTCGCATAGGCATCAAGACTTTGGCTTTACAGAATAGGCCTCTGCCTCTAAAATAACGCTTTCGTTTCTTTTGCTACTGCCTCCGCTTTACCACTGGCGATGAGCAAAGCCATGCTGACCCATACTCCGCACAGGTCTCATTATTCAACCTCTCATGTAAACTATAGAAATAACTAAAGGCCTCCCAGGAGCACGAAACACGGACGCGCCAATCGACACATGGGCTTCAGCGACAGGGCTTCTGGCGCGATGAGCGCGCGCATGTGCTCAAAGGACACCGACGAAAGGAACCAGAACCTACAGGACAGTAACCGAAAGCCAGTGGGCCTCGGCGGCATGGCTTTGAGACGTCCAGGAGCAGCAGCGGGAGGGCGTCCATCGGTGCTCATTACCGGCCTTCTGGTTTGGTCTGGCAGTGCGCAAACCGGAGGCCCCAGAGAGTAGCAGGGCCGTGGTGCCGGGACCGTACGGGTTCTTGGAAAGGAATAAGAACGGGAAGCGAAGGGCACGGGAAAACGTGGGGGAAGGGTGCACACGGGAAGGAAATGGCATAGAGATAACGTTAGCATGCTTTGGAGGACTTAACACGAAGCGCTCACGACGGAGGAGGATATATAGCCTCGGACACAACCGAGCAGGAGAGGCCTCGTCTCTTTGTATTTCTTCTTAACCGGAGCAACAGCGTCGCTGCCCCCAATCTGAAGGGCACGCGCATGCTTCAGAAACAAGCAACAAAGTAAACTAAAGCATGTCACGCGAGAACGGCCAAAGCATGCCGCGCTCGACCCCGCCCGCGGTGTCTGCCTGCCGCACTAATGGCGGCGGGCGCCGGCATGATCCTTTGACCTTGCACGTTTCCGAGCCGTCATCACTGTTCACGCGCGTGGGACGAAGGGGGGGGGGGGGGGGGGGGATTGGGGCGGAGTAAAGGAGGAGGGCATGCTCGTGGCGTTCGCCCGCCGCCAGCCGTTCGCGTGTCTCGGGTGCAAACTAGCGAAAACGCGCTCGGGCGACTTACGGTCGGTAAGCGCAAAGGCAGCACCAGCAGCGCCGCCTGCAGGCGTGTCGGCTAATGTTGCACCAGAAAGAGCCGGAGCGGCTGGAGCGGCGCGCCGTAAATTTCGGTAGGGCGGAGAAGAAGGATGGAGAGGAGGGCGCGAAAAAATCACGGAGAGTGCGCGTAGACGTAGCGACGGCGTCCGCCAGGGGGCGTCTTCTTTCGTGGGGTCCGAGAGCAAAAAGAAGAAAAGGGAGAGGAGAATGCGTTGAAACGTTCCTAAACAAGTGGGTTCCTCAGCAGAGAATGAGCAACCATAAATGTAAGCTCAGTAGACGCCGGGCTACCAAAGAGTAAAAGTGAGTAACTCAACATCAACGACAGAGCAGGAGCCAAAAAAAAATAGGGGGCATCGTTTCCTTAGCGGGGAGCACCCCTGATTAGACCAGGGTGTTCTTCGGGCGGCAGCACAAGCAAGGTAGCCTCGTTTCTCTTCCTTCAACTTCTGAAGGAAATTACTTCGATCTCCTATTTTTATTTTTTGTTCACTACCCCCCCCCCCCCTCCCCCCCCTGTTTTGACGAAAAAAAAGAAAATAACAAGGGCTGGGCGCAGGAGTACAAGAGAGGAGCTAAAGAGAGGCTCGGCGGCTTCTGTTTCCGAGCGAAAACCCTCCGGCTGTTTCCCACGTTTCGTTCCGTTCTCTCCAGTTTATGGAACCATCATCGCCCCCGGCGTTGGGTTAGGAGGACAGTGCCGCTCTTTCATCCGCAAACGAGCAGCGGGGAGGGAGCCTCACAGAAGGAGGGTGCAGGACTGGAAGGTGTCGTCAAACGAAGATGTGCCACAAAGTTTCACCGCTGGCTGCCCTGCGGCTGTGCTGCTGCAGGGACGGAACAGAAGCGTCGACTGTGAGCGGCTCCTTGTGATCAGTTGGCGGGCCGTCTGTGTCCCCTCTCCAGGGGTTTCAACTTCAGTTTTCACTTCTTCATTCTCGCTTTCCTCTTTATTTTTTTTTTCGGGTGGTTCCTTTCCGCCCAGATTTAGAAAGGTCGCCGCGTTCTCAGCAGCCATTCGAATAGAAGCGTAAAGAAAGCAGGTTGTAACGAGCTCTCAGTCGCTTTTAATCTTCCAGGCAAAAAAAAAAAAAAAAAAGAGAGACAGAGATGGAGGTGACTGCCTATTGAACTGCGCTCTTCGCTTTCAAAAAGCAATCGTCCATTAGCGGGAGCGAATTGTAAAAGCGAAGTACCAAGCTGTCCCTAGAGCAGCAACACACATGCTTCCGGCTTAACTGTGCACTGTTGGAAAGACTGGAAGGAAAAAAAAAAGCTGTATTTGTGAGCTGGAGTCCGAAGGTTTCGCAAAAGGCTTTGATCTGCACTTTTTACATGAGCTCATTTACAGGCAGCGCAGGACAAAAAAAAAAAGTAATGCTGTATTGTTTCTTCTTCGATCCTCTTGAGCAGTGATTTCATCTCAGACTTTATGCGCACCGCTACTGCAGTTCAAGCGACTCGCCTGTGTGCAAATCCTGACATCCCGCGAGCACACGCGAGAACAGCGAAGTGTACGCGAAGTGTTAAGCGTCCAAAATGAGAACTTAGCGGGCAGACGTACGCCGTTCTCACTGGTTTCTATGCTGTACTGGATTTATGAGATTTGCGCAGTTCGTTCACAGTACGTCACAAAATAGTATGATGATGATGATGATGATGGTAATAATGCCATGAGTATGTATGTCTTGTGTGTGATATGTGTGTCTCACAGATTTCCACCATTACGAAGCCTTATTCTTTTTTTTTTGTCGTCCTCGTCTGGTGCGTTGCTTATGCAATGTCGTTGTTCTGCGTGAAGTAGATCTCTCGTGCGCCGCAGCGTTCTTCGTGCAATATATATATATATATATATATATATATATATATATATATATATATATATATGATCTCGGAGTGTAGATCGCGCCTCTTCGCAGCCGCAATTTTTTTTTGCTGGGTATTGTTTACACAACGAAAGAGGTAAAGTTGGCTTCGTGGGAAGATGCCGCACATCTCCTTGGCATATGCTGATAAAAATGATGATTGCATCACCCAAACAACTTAACATTCGATTAGGCCTGCACGTAATTTCAAGTGTCTGTTAAGATTTCAATATAATCAAGCTAAACAGTTAAATGGGATTACAGGATGGGCGGTTGGCAAAATAAGCAAGGAATTTCAGTAGTCGTGCAGAAACGGAAACATTTTCTCCCGCTGTGGGCACTGCCACCTATTACTGTGCAGTGCTGTTTTTGTTCGTGGTATTGGAATCGCCAAGCCAGAAGCCGCTTGCTTTTGTATACCCCTGCCCACAATTTCTGTCCACACTGCGGAAGGCAAAGATATGCCAGGAACCTATCTGCCAACGCATACCTGTGCGTTACGCTTTACGAACGGTTAGTACCGAAAAGATTAGCAAGGCTCGACCACTTCAAGCATTGTTTTTGCGATAGCACTCGGCTTTGAAGATAAAAGTGTACCGTTAATCATTCCTAGCCACTTGTGACACAACTGCTGTGTCTGAAGTTGCCGCGAGCTCTTTTTCTTGGGGTCTCTGTGTTTCCGCGTATAGCTCCTCGGTGCCCACACAGCTCGTTGCACATATCCCATGTAAGCCTAAGCATTACTAATCTCTGCGACTATACTTCACCAAGCTCTACTTGATAACATGAAAAACATATCCTACGCTCGCGGTCATGCGTACAGTGCGCGCTGTGAATGACTTGTTATTAGCATCATCAGCCTCACTACTCCCGCTGCATGGCAAAGGCCTCTCCCATATTTCTGCGATTAATCTTGTCCTGTGCCAGCTGCGGCCATCCTATTCTCCCCGCAAACTTCCTAATCTCGTTCGCCTACCTAACTTTCTGCCGCCCCCTGCTACGCTTGCCTTCTCTTGGAATCCACTCCGTTACCCTTAAGGACCAGCGGTTATCTTGCCTTCACATCACATGCCCTGCTCAAGCCCATTTCTTCCTCTTGATTTCGACTAGGATATCATTAACCCGCGTGTGTTACCTCACCCATTCTGCTCCGCTTCCGGTCTCTTAACGTTACAGCTATCCTTTTTATTTCCATGGCTCGCTGTGTTGTCCTTAGCTTCAGCTAAGCCCTTTTAGTTAACCTCCACGTTTCTGCCCCGTATATGAGCGTCGGTAAGACATAACTGTTATATAGTTTTCTTTTGAGGGGTATTAGACTGGTGAACTGCCATTCATGATCTGATACCCCTGTCACACTAGCAAATTTAATGTCATTCGTTTCGAATGGCATTCGCACCTAATGCGATTAATCTGCTGCTACACGGGAACATTTAATGTCATTAGGTTCTAATGACATTCGCTATCGAATGGGTTGACGAAACTCATTCGCATTCGATGTCGAACCGAATGTGTACTCTGGACACCATACGCGCAGCAGAAACAAGCGTCGCGAAAAAATTGTGTGCGCATTGTCAAAGTTAGAAATTGTATTTATTTAGTTCTGATAAAAAAATGTTAATTTTGGTGCGAACTTCTTCACACTTGTAGCTGTCGTGGATAGCTATTACTCTCGGTCCCAGCAGCAGCCAACGGCAGTAGTCGACCGTGAAGCAGGGCGTTTCCCGCGACCGCCGATCATTTTGGGTTGCGTGTTTCTTGCTGATTGGCGTTACATGTTCGTTTAGCTCGGAAGTACTTAAAGATGTCGCTGAGCACTTCACCTTTCAGAAGTCATTTCCACGCTCCACGCGTCGCCGCGCGCCATCGTGTCAGCCATTTTGTTTGTTTACATTTTTCGGATTTGTGGTTGACTTTGTACTTGGCTTGGCTTTTGATGGCTGAAGTGCCGCAGAATGGCCAGAAATAATATTTTAAGCTTATAATATTGCACAGAAACGTTCTCATCCGCTCTTAAAACACTACACAACAATTTGTAACATATTTTATGCGCGTTTATGTGTTTGAATTGTACTATGTTTTTCACTGATCGTCACTGCCATCATTTTCGAATGACATTATTTTTTACCGTGTAGCACCGAAAGACACCGAATGACATTCGAGGCATCGAATGACATTCGATTGGAATGACATTAAATTTGCTAGTGTGACAGGGGTATGAGAGAACCTGCCATATGCTCTCCACCCCATTCATTATTCTCTAGTATATTTCCCTCTCGTGGTCAGTATCTGCGGTCACTACTTGCCATAAGTATACGTATTCCCTTACTACATCGACTTGTTTTATATACAAGGTAAATGCATACATTTATATAGACAAGAGTTCGAATTGTTATCTAGGTAAGGTTGGATCTGAATTGTTAACCAGGTGGGCCTAAAAGAGGCACAAAATTTTTATTGCGAAGAAAATGGCGGGCAAGTCCAGAAAGCACTGCTGCATTAAAAAGAAAGCAAAATGCAGCTAACAAGAAGAAAAGAAACTAAACAGAAATGCAGCGAAGCCATATGCCCCCCCCTCCTCCCCTCCCAAAAAAGTAGACGATTTAGCTTGGCTACGTGAACTGTGAATTAGGCGCGGTAGCACTTCGGTTTTCATTTCGGGTTCGGTTCGACGCTGCTCGGTTTTCAAGGTCAAACAAGCTTCAGACAAAGATCGAAATCGGACTTAAGCATCGCCTTAAGGGTATGACATGATAGCGTTGATGGGTTAATGTCCATATATGCGGAATTGGTCGTTCTCTCCTTTACGTTGCGCTTACAATGCGCCACTGCCCTGCCATGGCAGGTGCCGCGGCTGCTGCCACCGGTGGGGCTTCGGCGACCAAGGTTGCTCTTCCCGAGCAACCTCAAGGTCACGAGAGAGGCTTGGACTGACAACCATCGGCGAAATCTTAGTCTGGGGGCTTTAGTGCTACGGGTTTAAAAGAACGTTGCGAAACGCGTATAAGATGACAAAGCAGTCAAGCAACCAGCGACTCTTCCAATTTTTATATTGATTTAGTCTTCTCACGCCTATTTTTCCCCGCGCAAATACCTCATTGGGATTATCTACTGAACCTTGGCCAATCCCCCTGCGTGGGTATGTGCCATGCTTACTAAGGAGAAGAAGAAGAACGTCATTTTGCAGGGGTTGAACGGGTGTAGGTACCAAATTTTTGCTTGCGTGTTTTCTTGTTTGCGATGATGCATTAGATATTAATACACATAGGTCGCCTCGTGGCATTCGCCTACGGACGCTAAATATTTTATAATTGAATTTATTTTCTCATGCTGTTTCGGTTTCAGTTTAAACGACCGAACGTTGCCTCTGGCGTCAAATTAAAGATAGCTTTAGGTCAAGTGAGGCATGAGAAAAAGTGCAGTAAAATCGCGGGTACATAGTTTCAGTTAAAAGAACGGTGAAGCCAGCCTGCTTCATGAGTCGGAATGCCAACAAGCGACGCATGTTATATAACCAATGAAGCTGCGCATGCGCAGAGCAGCTGTGTGAGGAGGAGGGGTACTCGCCGCGCGCCGTTCGTGCTCTTGAGGCGTTGAGCCGGTAGTACTACGTGAGAGACCAAAGCTGTGCCCACACAAGCAGCAGTGGCGGTTTTTAATTTCGAACGCAGTTATTTTCTTTTGCTGCGAAATATCTGCCACACAGCAGTGGTTACATTAATAAATTTTTAGACGAGGAGTGTAATTCATTACTTTACAAATTACCGCGACGGAATTAAATTAAATTACCGCCGTGTCTGGCCCCGGTAAAGTGTCATTTCTGAGCCTCGTGCTTTGTCATCTGCGTGGCCTTCCGAGCTCACTGCTGATCGTGGCATACCACAGTTGAAATGAGCGATATCGCGCAACGTTTTCGTAGCATCGCCGACACAAAAGCCATGCTGGCACGACACACCCACCCAGCCATTGTTTCGTGAACGCCTCGCAACAGCTTGCCAGTTTTCGCCGAACGTCAGGAGTGGTCTGACGGTGGAACGCACTGATGCAGCGGGGAAAATGTGCAACCCCGGCCAGCTTGCTTATCTTTGTCCTCTCGTGTCCCGGGTGTCGCGTAGGCTGCGTGACTCAGCATTTTGACCAAAACTCTGCGACTTAGCCTGCGCACGCTGCCCACAGTCGTTACTCTCACCCTCCTGTCTCTGTTTCTCCACTTGCCAACCGCGCGCGCCCCGCCGCGGTGGCTCAGTGGTTAGGGCGCTCGACTACTGATCAGGAGTTCCCGGGTTCGAACCCGACCGCGACGGCTGTGTTTTTATGGAGGAAAAACGCTAAGGCGCCCGTGTGCTGTGCGATGTCAGTGCACGTTAAAGATCCTTAGGTGGTCGAAATTATTCCGGAGCCCTCAACTACGGCACCTTTTCTTCCTTTCTTCTTTCATTCCCGCCTTTATCCCTTCCCTTACGGCGCGGTTCAGGTGTCCAACGATATATGAGACAGATCCTGCGCCATTTCCTTTCCCCCAAAACCAATTATTATTATTATTAACCGCGCGCTGTTTCCTCAAAGGAAAACTTGCATGTGCAAGTAGAATATATTTGTTTATTTAATATGCAGTTGTTACATTCGGGCTTCGCCCGTCTGTGTTGGCAGCGTCGTCAGCGAAGCTCCCCTGCTGGACGCCAGCACTAAGCTTCTTCGGTACGGTTCCGAGCCACGCGATAAGAATCGCTCCCACGTTCGAGACCCGAGTACCGAGAACGTCGCCCAGGTGGATTCCGGGAACCAAGCAAGGGGAGCGAGGGCCCGTAGAACGCCGCCGCAGCGAGCGTCGAGCACCTGACAGCACCGAGTGCTGCTACACTGGACAGACTCCCGGCGAAGCGGAGAGGCCGCAGCAGGGATCGAGCGGCAGCTAATCCCCTATGGCCGTGACTAAGCTGAGGGGACCAATGTGGCCTCACTCCCGGAATACGGCAGCGAGCTGGCGGTCGTCGTCCGCTAATCCTCGCAGGCATGGCAAATGACGAAGCGACACCTTTCGGCTACTAGGCCCGATCCTGAGTTCTTGTCCGAGCGTCGACTGACACCTAAAGAACAGGTGTCGGCGGTGCGTGGAATCTTTCGGCTGGCTACGAGATCGTCCTCCTCCGCTGTCGACGTGGACACAAGGGCATCCTCCTCTCTCCCTGGCTCGACACGTGACGAGTGCTTGTCCCTATTTACGTTGGTGCGTGTTTGTGCGTGCTAATACAAGTTTTAAGCCACTCCCACCCTGGCGGAATCTTCCTGAACCTTGGAAATCTGGGGGACAAGAACTGTATAAGACTGGACAGCGAGTGCAGTGAAAATCGTGCTCCTCTTCTGTGCTCCTCTTGTGTGCTCCCTTTAGGGATCACGCTCACTTTTAAGGCTCCTTAAGCCTCCTTTTAAGATCCCCTCTTCGGAGAGAAGTTCCTTTTCACCTCTACCTATGTAAATAATGCAAATAAACTACAAGTCTTCTTTCTCCCACCATCCAACTCCTTTAACTCGTCGGCAGTCCTGTCCTGGTGGTGGCGGCAGTCGGAGCCGGACCGGCGCCTACTGACCGGCGCCTAGCCCATCTTAGCAAGATTCCATGCAATTTGTCCAGAAAACTACGATAGGTTATACCCGAAATACGAATAGGTATGGAGCCCTTACCACGCAGTCTGGTCGTGAGCAAAGTAAACGGAGATACTGAAGAAAACAGGCTAGAGCAGTGGGAGGCCGTACCGGCCAGTTCGGACCCCTCTAGCCAGTTTCCGCTGTGAAGAGGGCCTGGCAGGCAGTAACCAACCTTGGACTCCCGGAATTGGAAGAACCACCCCCTTAAACTGAAAGGACCAATGAAATGCTTCTCTCTCTCTCGCAGTCAGTAGAGGTATACGATGTCTTATCATTCATTACATCGCTACCTCGTCTCCCAGTGTGTGTCGTTCACGCAATGCGTTTTACTTCCACCAGTTAGTTACTCAACCCGTCAAGAAGTTTTGCCAAATGAAATCGCACAAAGAATGCCGTCAGACTTTCTTTGGCTTGGCTGCGGCTCTGGTCGGAAACTAGCGCTGACGCAAGTCTCGCGCCACCGGTCACGCGAGTTAAACAGTGACTCACAGGCTGTGTCGTCTACGCGACTATATATGCAGAGACTGGACGTCGCCGAGAGAGAATTCAAAAGAGAGCGGAGGACTATCAGAGAGTCAGAGACATGCTGACACTGTGGGAGCGTGCGAAGACAAGATAAAGCCAGACAGCACGCGCCATATAGGGCAGGTCAGCCGCTGTTTTTACTGCCTTTCTTCGAAACCATGAAATCAGCGGTCGCGTGATTCACTGCCACAAAGATATGGAAGAGCCCCTCAAGAGGTCTGAAGAGCCACATATCGACAACGGACACGTCTCGAAAAAAAGAAAAAAGAGGAAACCATACAAACGCCAGCGTCAAACGCGGCTGCGTGATAGCTTTATTTCAGGGTCACATATCTAAGAGCGCGTTATAAACGGCCGAGCTCACGTATGAATGAGGTGGGCGCGTTCAAACCTGCATGTATAAAGGCGCCCTCGAGCGCTACGTCGAGATAAATCAACGGGTGTACGTCACGAGTACGTCGCGAGTATACGCCATGCGCCAGACTGCGAGCGAACCAGTCTGTCGCGGTTTCCTGGACAGCGAACTGTCGTTGCAGACTTTACGGTTTGGTTGGTTGGTTTTACAGCAGCGCCACGTTCCTTCATCGACCGCTGCATCGACCTGCTGATCCCCACGACAATGGCAGTACGGCGGTCAGGGTCGCCATGTGAAGAAGAACGGATTGAAAATTACAACTCCAGTAGATTCTTCCTTTCTTCTTTCACTCCCTCTCTTATCCCTTCCCTTACGGCGCGGTTCAGGTGTCCAACGATATATGAGGCAGATACTGCGGCATTTCCTTTCCCCAAAAAAACAATTATTATTATTATTAGATTACCGGTCCTAATTATACTGAAGTGACGTTCTTACCCTTGTTTCTCGATCGTGCATTCCATGCAGGCAGTGTAGTGTATACAACAGGTTTTAATTGGTTTTTTGGGGGAAAAGAAATGGCGCAGTATCTGTCTCATATATCGATGGACACCTGAACCGCGCCGTAAGGGAAGGGATAAAGGAGGGAGTGAAAGAAGAAAGGAAGAAGAGGTGCCGTAGTGGAGGGCTCCGGAATAATTTCGACCACCTGGGGATCTTTAACGTGCACTGACATCGCACAGCACACGGGCGCCTTAGCGTTTTTCCTCCATAAAAACGCAGCCTCCGCGGTCGGGTTCGAACCTGGGAACTCCGGATCAGTAGTCGAGCGCCCTAACCACTGAGCCACCGCGGCGGGGCGTATACAACAGGCCAGAGTTGGATTTCTGGTGTATCACTGGCATACTAAATAACTGCTGTGAGGAAGTTTGTTCAACGGCTGGCTCGCGTTTATGCATAATTTTGCATGTACAGTCGGCGACAAAAGCCTCAGCACCGCGTGATCCGCAAACGCAGCTCTACTATCAGCCTCCGGCTGGAGTACACACTTGTGGAGGCGAAAGAAGAGGATTTTGACTTTCATCTTGTCAAGTGTGATTTACAACCAGCGGTTAATAATAGAGCTATTGGCTGCGTTTGCGGATTATGCGGTACGGGGACTTTTGTCCCCGACTGTACCCTGTTTTCATCTTCCGCTCGCACAGAACAGAGACGGTGAGAAGGCAACATCGTTTTATCGGAGCTGTAGGCGTTTGCCGAGTGTGTTAGTGCAAGGGGATAGGATAAGAGACAAGTAAATACTTCAGACAACTGAGATCTGTGCGCATGTGGCTTCAAAGCAGGAACACACACAATATTTTTTTTTCCTTGTCACGCCCTCTCGCGAACCCTTGAAGAGTGAATAAGACGCCCACTAAGACCGTAGCTGTTACACCTTTCCTCTGAAGTCTTCCAGGCGAACGTCGGTGCTCTGTTCACAATCTTTTCCTGTATATACCTCAGGCCTGAGCCGCCATTTTGTCACGGCGGGATCATTACTATGGTCAGTGGCGTCACACATGAAAAAACGATTTAAAGAAGTACCTTCGAACAGGTAGGTAGATGAAGGTGAATACATTGCTTGAAATGTGTGCCAAGTTACTATTTAAAAGAAAACTATGGCATAGACTTTGGTGGACTCGTCCTCCTCTCAACTAGAAACATTCAACCAAACGCGTTACGCAAAGGTGCAGATATGCTGTCCGATGTTAGTGCACGCCAAAAATTTCCGGGCGGCCGAAATTATTCCGGAGCCCTCCACTACGGCACCTCCCTCTCTCTTTCTCCTTTAATTCCCACCTTCCTCCCTTCCCTCACGGCGCGGTTGATGTGTCCCTCGAGAAGTGAGACGGTTACTGCGCCTTTCATAACCTCAAAAACTAATACACGTCATTTGTTGCGTCACTCCGTCACAAATGTTGTGACGTTTTACTTGGCTAAATAATCACAAGGTTGTGGGTGTCGTGTTACACGAGTGTAGTTTCAACGGCTTTCCGAAAGGTCAATACGAGTCCTAATGAAAGTAACGGAGCCATACTCTCACAAGCTGCAGTCGTAGCTGAACTGGCTTACTGTAACCCAATCTTTTCTTCATATACGAAGAAGTTCTAGAAATTCTACTCAGGCAGTCGGAGTTACCTTCGCGTATACATTAATTAAGTACACTTTATCTATCTCCCCTTCTTTCACTCTGTGGGTCCCGGACAAGCACGTGCACGGGCTACTATATTACTTTAGAGCATAAATGATTAAGAGAGTGAATCAATTTCCGAATGCTGGTTTCGTTATTACACGTGTCCTTTGCCACTTTTTGACAGTTCTCGTGTACTGACTAATGTCATCACGCCAGACAGAATATATAGACAAGTAAGTGACAAATAAACGCTGTCAAGGCAAGGAGCCGTGCCCATGCTCGCAGCGATTGTGAATCCTGACGGTGAATTCACTCTTCTGCAAGAAATCCACTGCTCAGGCCTCCTTGCCACGTCAAAGATAGCAATGTGACACGCCCGCCTTCCGTCCGCATGCCTGTGCACGCGTGATTCACACGCAACCGTTGGCTCGCCAGCGAGACGGCAGCGAGATAAAACCGGAAGATAAAAGAATGGAGGGTGCCCCAACAAGCGGCTGCTGCAACAAGCGGCTGTCGTTCGGTCAGACTTGCGCCCCGCTCCTCGACTGCCAACCGCGTTCGCAAATAGATCTGCCGACATCTGATTAGCTTCGGTAGTTGCGTGCAGCGTTGACAAAGCTAAACGAGTGAGATCGCTGGTTGTGGTAGGGACCGTATACTCCGACAGTTCATTGCTATTTCGAACAATTGAGCCTTTACGATTCGCCCCGCCGCGGTGGCTCAGTGGTTAGGGCGCTCGACTACTGATCCGGAGTTCCCGGGTTCGTACCCGACCGCGGCGGCTGCGTTTTTATGGAGGAAAAACGCTAAGGCGCCCGTGTGCTGTGCGATGTCAGTGCACGTTAAAGATCCTCAGGCGGTCGAAATTATTCCGGAGCCCTCCACTACGGTACCTCTCTCTTCCTTTCTTCTTTCACTCCCTCCTTTACCCTTCCCTTCCGGCGCAGTTCAGGTGTCCAACGATATATGAGACAGATACTGCGCCATTTCCTTTCCCCCAGAACCAATTATTATTATTATTATTATTATTATTATTATTATTATTATTATTATTATTATTATTATTATTATTATTATTATTATTATTATTATTATTTACGATTCGTTGTATTCCATCTGTAGCAAGCTGTTTGACCATTTCTGCAGCCATAGCTGTGATTCCAATGTGGCAAGTGGCTCCGCTGTCGCCGTCGTAAAATGTTCGACGCCAAAACTGCGCTTATGGCTTCGAGCATCCTCCTTGTATGCACGAGGTACCGGGTTCGATCCCCATTTCCGCCAGGTACAAACGGGTTTTCCAATAGGTACACTGCAAACACATGTTACGCCTATATGGGAGTAAGCTGTGGGAGTATAGCGCACTATATGGGAGTATAGCGCACTCGTTTTTATGAAAAGGAGTGTGCTATAGGACAGCTTACTCCCTTCTCTTGTGAAGTGTATAAAACTTCACAAGCTTTCCCTCTTCCCGGCGCTCGCTTTCGCTTGGGTGAAGTGCTCAAGAAAATGGTCCTTGGCTAAACCAGAGGCTAAACGGTCGTTTCGACGTATCAGTAATGTTTTCTGTTGTGGCCATTTTTGTGCCTCTTGGCACCTAACAGGAAAACGGGGTTTGAATACACGGGCACCTCTCCCAAGTCATCCACAATATAGGAAAGCAGGGTATGCCGGCACTGGGAAACTTGCACCCCTTTTAGAAACCGGAGCGCCAGACCCAGAAGCCTTGAGAAACTGGGCTACGTTACCGGCAATGTTGCTTCCTCGGACGGCCTGTGTCCATGCTAGCTGCCTGTGAGCGGTCGCTCTCGCTATTGCCGCTAGCTTTGGTCGTGTGGTATAACCTAGGATCGGAAATGGGAGCTATTGAGGCGACTGCGAACAGCTACTGTTGTTAATCGTTCGCAGTGAAGGACGAACAACATTCGGATTCTTCCTTTTCTTTTTACAACTTTTTAAACATCGTTTGATGAGCGTTTGTCTTCCCTTCTGACTCCGGCGTCAAGCGGGCTGCGAATGGTGATTTGAAAAAAGCAATCACTGTTAACATAATTCAGACACGTTTGAGCTGATGATATCGTGACCGCCGGTGACGGTGTGGGTGATTTTATTATCAAACCACTCGGTGCCAACGAATTCAGACAGGAGAGCCAATAGTATGCCTTACCGCTTCCTTAGGGCTTCGCGCGACTAAAAGAGCGCCCGTCATTATGAACTATATGCTCCTCTAGTCTTAGCACAGCATAATGGCAAAGAGATTACGCTTTTATGGATTACCACTGTTAAGAACAGCGACAGCAAATCTAGTTATTAGCAACGGCGACAGCAAGTCGCGCCTGTTGGCAGCCAACACTTCTGTTTCTGCTGGCGTGCTCCGAGCCACTCGATGGTGATCGCTCCCAGGCCTGCCGTCAAAGGCCACACGGAGAGAACCCAGGTGTCAGCTGGTTCCAATTAGCGAGCTTTGTCCGGTCGGAGTACGGGACGAAAGAGCGGAGGCCAGAAGTGTGAGTTCGACCGGACCCCTTTTCGATGTCTCCGACGACGCTGCAACCAGGAAGCGGCCGTTATCTTCCCTAATCGTCGTTACTATGTCAGGGAACAAAAGGGCCTCGTTTCCGGTGGCTCTTCGGCGTTTAATACCCCTGTCACACGGGCACTTTCGATCCTCATTGAGTCAATGCTCATCGAACTCAATGCAGATCGACGGTTGTCACACGGCCACTTTCAAGCGCAATCGAGCTCGATCCTGCTTGACTCGATGCCGATTCCTCAAGAGTGCTTGAGGTTCCAAGCACAATCGAGAACACTCTTGCTCTCATGAAGCTATAAAAATAAACACAAGTTAACAAAACCAAACCACAATTGTTGTTGTGATTGATTAAAATGTAATACAGAACATTTTTCAGGTACTATTCCTGCTTATATGCAAACATTTGAAAATAATCTCTACACCACGCTCCTAGCTTCGCCGTCAGTGTAAACAAAGATGGCGTCCTCCAGCTCGTCGGCGCGGAAACTGTGGAGCGAGCGCGAGACAGCCGCTCTCATCGACTGCTTGCAGGACCGCCTAAATGATGTGCGGCGCCAGAAGAAAAACGCCGCAGTCTATGCAGAAACCGCGGAGGCGTTGCGGGCCCTTGGGTTGCATCGCACAGCAGCAGAGGTGCGCCACAAAAACCTGGCGCAGATACGCAATGTACCGATTTGGCTACGGATTTGGCTGCCGCTGCCCCCGACTGCACAGTGTTGCCGGACATCGCCATGTTACGGCTGTCGGCGGAACATTTGGCGCCACCTAACACACATGAGGGAAACTTCTCAATGAGCATTGAAAATGCCCGAGTAGCGCCGGATGTTTCGAGCGTGCTCGAAAATCTCGATGCAGATCGAGCTCAATGAGGATCGAAAGTGCCCGTGTGACAGGGGTATAACACTGCGGCGGGCTAGCGGTCATCGTCGGCAACCTTCGCAGAGTGTTAATTCAACCTTCGCAAGCATCTCTAAGGAAAAATGACCACTTTCGGCCTCTCTTCCCGACCTTGTGTTCCGGATTTGCGCGTCGGTTGTCATCTGATGAAGAACAGGTGTTGGGAGCGCGTGGGAACCTTAAGCCGGCCAGAGGACATCCCCTACCGCAGTCGACGCTGCCTAGACGGCCTCCTCCTCTCTCTCGGGCTCAGCATGTGGCGGGGGCCTGTCCATGTGTCCGGTGTTGTGAGTTTATGTGAACAAGTTTCAGGCCACTTCCGCCCCGACGAGGGTGTCCTCAGCCTCGACAGCGAGTGCAGTTTAGAGTCCCACTTTTGATCCTCATGCTTGTAAAAAAAATGTTACTAAACCCACTCGTAACCTTCCTCCCATCACCCAACTCCTTCGCTCGACGACAGTGCTGTCCTGGTGGTGGCGGTGGAAGCGGCCGTCGTCATGGCCGTTGTTTCCTCGAGTCGCGACCCAGAACCCCATCGCCAACACCACTCTCTGCCTGCCATGGAGGGACATGCTGCGTAGGGATACAGTTCAGAGACAAGGTCGCGCTGCTGACTGGCCTGGTGCTGCGGCAGGTTCCACTTCACTTCACCGCCTGAAATTATTTCCTGACGATACCTTGCATAGAAGGACACAGTATTGAGAACAACTCTTCTTTTCTGCGTCTTGTTTCTTATTCTTTGTGTTTGCACCACAAGCGTGGCTCATATCTTTTGCGATCCACCCCGAGCGGACTGCCTTATCAAGGTTAAACAGTGATAGCTGCAAACTATAAGCTGCTATAATGGAGGCGCCCGAGTGACGCAGCTGTAGGAGTATAGTATAATATAATGCTATACTGGAGGCGCCCGAGCGACGCAGCTGTAGCAGTATAGTATAGTATAGTATAGTATAGTATAGTATAGTATAGTATAGTATAGTTAGTATAGTATAGCATAGTGAGCGAATTCTATTTAAGCACCCTCGTCATCCATCATTAGTACTCTTTTATGCCCTGGGACAATAAACATCGCTTTAAAAAATATTAACTTGAATCAAGTTTTGTTCTCAGTGGGAATCGATTCTATGGTTGACAAAGTGCGCGGAAAGAAAGACACGGCCGAGTGTAGATGACAGAATAACGCTCAGTGCCGGTCGCCTTCACACGCCTGTGCCCTTATGCGCTCTTTATGTGTAACATATGGTTTAACCAACAAGCCCAGACCCGTTGCTTACTGTAATTCTAGGGCTCGTTCTGTGTGATGCTGATGCTTTTCCGGCAGCAGAGGACGCATTTTATTATGCTGAGAGAATTCCGTTTAAAAGTTTTTCCCCCATAGTCAATTCGACCTAGTGACGTCAGCGCCGAAAAGGACTCCGTGATCACAGTCTTCAAGTCAAGTGCCGTGTAGTCCCTCCGCGGTTTACGCACGCAAGAAACTGCGTCGGCCAACTAGAGTACACCTGAGAAACCTGCCGGTGATAGCGACAAGTGCAACTAAGTTTTTTTCGCCTTTCCTGCCTAATAAAAGCTCCGTTTTCAGTGAAAGCAGTGGCTTTGTGGTTAGAACTCTGTAATAAAACGATAGAGGCCCCTTTTATGGCACCGTCACTGCGGCCAAGCGATGCCTGATGGCCACACCGTACCGAGTTCGTTTGTCGCGGCAAAGGCGGCAGCTAAGGAAGGATGCAAGTACTCGGAAACTGAAGCTGAACACTTCCAAACTTTGTCCGAATTGTATCCGGCTGGGCGCATGCAAAAGAAATCGGTATGTATACGAACGGAAACGCACCGTGCGGTTCTTCGAAGGTTTTCGACCGACGGCGAAAATTCCTCCACGAACTGTCATGGCACCGCAGCACGTACACCTCCCGTCAAAAGTCTTTAGGCCAAAGTTTTCACCTGTAGTGGAATCCCCTGTAGCGCAGCCTTCAAAGAACACGTCAAGCAGCAAGTTTCTCTATCGCTGGAAGAAAGCTTCTCCTAACACTTCAAGGCCTGGCACTTAATGGGGCCGTCATGGCTCCTTATAAAGCAGGTCGAACAAAGAGCTTTTGGCCTGCAGACTTTTTACCAAGACTACATTCTAGACCTTGATTTGAATGTTTCCACGCTTGTTTCCGCTGAAACGTACGAGGAAATTTTTCCTGGCGTGACGGTCCCTTAGTCCACAACAAAGATGACGGTGCAAGATAGAGGAATCCTTCGGCTAGCTATAGTTCATGTATTTGTTGCAGCGTTCTCGCGAATATAAACCTTGCTAGAGAACTTTATTCTCAGCCGATTAAGCCATGAAGTTATCATCTTCAAATACCCTTGGACTGTATCATTGCGTGTAACGTCGGTTCCTCCTCCACATGGGTTGAAAGCCGCGGCGCCGGCAGCCGTGGAAGTGACTTGATATGGTCGGTGCCCGCACTTGATATGGTCGGTAAATACGTTCCCGGTTCAACACCACTGCCGCTCAGCGCGTAGAACCAGCGGAGTCACGGTGGAAGCCAACGCCTTCCAGAAAGAGCCGTCCTAGAACCTGCTGCATCTTTCCTGCAATGCATGTCATGCTTGCACCTTAAGGAGGCGAGAAATACCGACGTCTTTTGCGCTGAGGTGGCGCGTTCAGATGGAGGCGGAGTGCAAAACGAGCTCGCTTTCTGCGCGATGTCAGTGCACGTTAAAGATACCCATGTGGTTGCAATTACTGCGGAGCCCTCCACTACGACACCTCTTTCTATCGTTGTTCTTTCCCACCCTCCTTCAAGCCTTCCTTCAAGGCCCGATTCTTGTGTCCACCAATAGAAGTGAGGCAGTCACTGTGCCCTTTCTTTTACGCAAAAACCGTTTATTACAAATTTTCTCTGTAGCGTTTTAGCATAGCGTCACCATATACCGCTACAGTATACCCTGGACGTCAGCCACCGTAATCACATATCGCAGATGCCCTCGAGGGGCCAGTGTGTGCATTGGCTGTTGGCTGCTAGCAGTACAGCGTTGTACAGTAGCTGTACACGGTAACGCTATGCAAAGCCTCTCTTCCACTGTCTCCACATTGACGCCGCTGTACAGAACTATAACGGACGATCCGATCCTGGAGGAGTGGCGGTCGCGGCGGTTGCCTGTCCGCAGAGACAGAGAGACAGATAAGGAGATAGCCGTCGTAGCCGGGCTCGCTCACGCAGAGAAAAACAGCTGATAGCGCCGTTGCAACCGCAAGACCAGAGTCCAGCGGCGTCGGCCGGCGGCGCAGCGCTGGCCGCGATTAGCGCCCGTCTCCCCATTGGCCGAGCGTGGAGGCCTGACGACCCCGGGTGCGGAGACGGCACGTGCCGTGGCCGTGGTCGGCGATAGCGGCACGCGGCGCCTTCGGGGGGTGTGTTCGCGGCCTACGTGCCCCCGCCGACTGCTCCCCCCCCCCTCCCCTTATCATCTCGAAGGGGCGATGGTGGGAGAGAACTGCTGGACAAGCAGGGGCGCGTGTGGTCGCGCAAGCTAGGCGGCAAAAGCGGCGAAAAATAGACCGTCGGGTTCCTCCTCCGACCAGTGTGTGCGTGAGGAATGCGGCGGCTCGCTCGATCTCTGTATCTAATCTGAGGTGCGTGCGTTGGGAAACCTCTCCGATCGGGATGGTCGTTGACGAAGGAGATTTGGGAGCACACTTTCCACGCGGTTAGTGCATGCAAAGCAGGGTGGCATTTTCCGCGTGTATGTCAGTTTCCTTCACATTTACGCTGTAACCGCGATACGAGATAGATACGCGGCGATCAAATGACAATGTTGAAACTCGTCCCGACCGCTGAACAGTCAGTGACGATAAAGCTGCTCGTTTTGTTCAGGTGCTTTTTTTTCTCATTGATGCAACACCCTCATAATGACACGGCAAGGAAAGAAAGAAGACACGCGCCAGAAAAGAAATAAGATATGAAAAGTGAGCGCCGTTGTAGAGGGCTCCTTATATATTTCGGCGGAGCTCTTCGTCATGCGTCGAAGTTGTTGTGTATCCTCGTCAGAACCTGCGTTCGTAATTATCAGACATGTCGGTAATCAAACTATTTCAGTAGAATTTCAGTATTTAATTACAGCTACCATTGTGATCTATAATGGCAGCAATAAAGTTCCAATAAGGAGGGGTGTCAGGCAGGGAGACGCGATCTCGCCAATACCATTCATCGCCTGTTTACAGGAGGTGTTCCGAGGCCTGGATTGGTGAACAGTTGGGGATAGGAGTGAATAGAGAATACCTAATTAGTAATCTGCGATTAGTCGATGATATTGCTTTGTTAATTCACTCAGGAGATGTACTGAAATGATGATCAATTAGTTAGACAGGCAAAGCACTAGGGTGTGTCTAAAAATTAACATGCAGAAAACTAAAGTAATGTTCAGCAGTGTCGCAAAAGAACAGCAGTTTAGAATTGGTAGCGAGGTGCTGGAAGTGGTTAGGGTACACGTCTACATAGGGCTGGTAGTGACTGTAGTTCCGGATCATAAGAGGGAAATAACTAGAAGAATAACAATGGGATGGAGTGCCTATGGCAGGTTCTCTCAGATCATGAATGGCAGTTTACCAATATCCCTCAAGAGAAAAGTATACAACTGCTGTAGCTGACCGGTACTCACCAATGGGACGGAAAAGTGGACGCCAAAGAAAAGTTAACGCAGCGAGCTATGGAATGAAAAATGATAGTTGGGACGTTAAGAGACAGGAAGAGGGCAGAGTGGGTGAGGGAACAAACGCGAGTGAATGACATCTGGGCTGAAATCAAGAGGAAGAAATGGGCTTGGGCAGGGCAGGCAATGCGAAGGCAAGATAACCGCTGGTCCTTAAGGGTAGCGGAGTGGATTCCAAGAGAAGGCAAGTGTAGTAGGAGACGGCAGAAGGTTAGGTGGGTGGATGAGATTAAGAAGTTCGCGGGGGTAGGGTAGCAGGAGCTGGCAAAGTACAGGATTAATTGGGAAAATATGGGAGAGGCCTTTGTCCTGCAGTGGTCGCAGTGAGGCCGATGATGAGTGAGGCCTCGAAAGCAGGTGCGACGTGTGGAAAGCATTGGCCAGCAAAAAAGAAGCCTTGCACACTCTTACGAGTGGCGATGCGCACGCAGGCCTCACCCGCCACTTTGATGCTACAGGGAAGGAAAAATTGCGTGGCTCTAAGCGCTGTAAGCGCGCTGGCACGCAATTTTACAATTTTTGAGTTGCATTCAAGGCAAAAAAGCTTTCCATCATGGCCATTCGGCAAGGCCAAAGAACATCCTTTCTTCAAACCGGGGCAAAATTTTCTACACCGACACTGATGTTTAGCTGGTTTTGAGTTACAATAAAGTAACCGAAGTGACGACCAAAATACGTGCTCACCTAATTTCCATTTGGCCTAACCACGCTAAATCGTCCGTCATTAGTTTCTTTTTGTTTTGTTCACTAGTTGGCGCAAAACAGCGGCCTGTTTGAAAGGTCAAGGATGATCCATTAGCCTGAAACAAAGAAACGAGGGACAGCAATTGCACAATAAAAAAAATGCCAGTGGTTTAGCTCTGGTTAAACTTGGAGTGACGCGATAGCTACAGCTGGCCGAGTGGAACTCGCTCAGTTGAATTGCAGTCAGTCTTTCGCCGCTCCGTTTCGCTGGGCGTTCCTTCTTCATCTTCGTACCACTTGACACGGCGCATGCGCACAGCTGTGGCAGCTTGGTTTTGCCGTCGCGGCGCGCCGCGCCGTCGGCAGCAGCAGCTGCTCCACACCACGTGGCTAGTCACGTGACCAACCACGTGATCAGCCAAGGCGCCGCGCCGGCAGCTGCTCCGCACCACGTGACAGCGTGGTGGAGCAGCCACGCTGAAGGCTCGAAATGCTGCCGTAATGTAGCTCTCGCTACAAAATCTGTGAGCTCGCAGTCTACACTATTGTGCACGAATCACTTTAGAGGGCTCAGGGCGTTTTTCCCCCTAATATTGAAGGGTACGAGGGCGGTTATTTTACATCCGGTGCATATTGCCGCGAATCTTTGTAGTGTTTGTTCATTCTTCAAAGATGCCGGCAGCTTTGAAGAATGAACAAACACTGCAAATATTCGCGGCAATACTCTCATCCTCTCTCGCTCTAGTTTAGTTATGATAGGAAATGGGGTCTGCGGGCGGTAAGATTTACACTTCCATTGCAGTGTGCAAGTCAAAATGGCAATGTGCTCTCCTTCAAGACAGCGGCAGGAAAAGCTGTCCGATTGTCCCTATCACTGAAGTGCCTGCATATGAACCCATATACTAGAGGCTCTGTCTTGAGAGCTCTCAGTCGGCAGCCCCATGTCTTGGGTACTTTTGAAGGTCATTCGTATTTCGATGAAGCCCCAAATAACTTTGAATACAGTTGCTGCGCACCTACGCCATGTCCTGGAGCGGTTCGCCTTAGCAAAACATTAGCCCGAGCAGCATCTGCCGCGGTGACCCGGAACCCGAGTACAGAGGACAGCACTAATTGCGCCACTGTGCATAATGTTACAAGCACGTGGTTTTTAGACGCATGCGTGCGCTGATAATCCAAGAAACCGGACACGTCCGGTGTGCGCCTGCCAAGTTGGGTCCGGCTGTTCGGGCAGCCAGCTAGCCGCTTCTGGCGCCGATTGGAACGGCGCGAGGCGTGTTTGCGCCGCGGCTGTTGCAAAGTCTGTCTGTGTGCGCGTGATATCGGCGTCGCACGATCGAGGGAGAGACGCACTCGACTTTACTTGAAAGGAAACCGTGCACTCGTACACACATGGATATAATAATAATAATAATAATAATAATAATAATAATAATAATAATAATAATAATAATAATATTAATAATAATAATAATAATAATAAATAGGTTTCTGGGGAAATGAAATGACGCAGTATCTGTCTCGTATATCGTTGGACACCTGAACCGCGCCGTAAGGGACGGGATAAAGGAGGGAGTGAAAGAAGAAAGGAAGAGAGAGGTGCCGTAGTGGAGGGCTCCGGAATAATTTCGACCACCTGGGGATCTTTAACGTGCACTGACATCGCACAGCACACGGGCGCCTTAGCGTTTTGCCTCCACAAAAACGCAGCCGCCGCGGTCGGTTTCGAACCGGAGTACTCCGGATCAGTAGCCGCGCGCCCTAACCCCTGAGCCACCGCGGCAGGTGGACTCATAGATAATAATTGGTTTTTTGGGGAAAGGAAATGGCACAGTATCTGTCTCATATATCGTTGGACACCTGAACCGCGCCGTAAGGGACGGGAAAAGGGAGGGAGTGAAAGAGGTGTAGGACGTGATTCTGGTACATCACGCCGAGGAGATTAGTTTCCGCTCGCAGGTTTCAAGTTCAGGTACTTGTTATTGGCTTCTTGCGGGTGTTGGCCCGCTAACCCCGCGCCATCGGCAGGACGTAACCTTAGCTTCCTTAACGTTTTCACCCTGACCCTTTCAAACTGTAGCAGTGTGTCATCCCATTGTGAGCAAAGATTTCACTCGCTTACTCGCTCACTATTCTTTAGTGCGGTAGCGCTATGAGGCTCATTTTCCGATTTCGGGCATACGTGCGGGTTGAAGCCTGCTTTGTGGCAGGAAGCCCACCTGCCCACCAGGTTGTTGGAAACCCGCCATGCATGCACTATCAGCAATGAATGAAACGCGAAGAATAAAATTAAGGTGGCAACTCAACAACATACATATTAGATCCTGGAGTGGAAATAAAAGTGAGGTTGATTAACCGTTCCGAAGAAGCCTCTTCGAGCCTTCGAAGGTAAAATAATCTGATCTAGTATTGAGATTCTCCTGGCTAAGATATACTTATTTTGGTGCTCGAGGCTCAACTCTATTGTTCGCGTTTGATTTTTTGCTGATAGTACAGCCGACAGGCTTTCACCTGGGTGAAGGGTGCACCTGGGTGAAGCCTTCAGGGTAAATTAATTTAGGTGAAATTATTCTCCGTCAAATGCCTCAGGGCGAGGGTCTTCATGGTGGATGACTTCAAGGCGAAAGCTTTTAAATAAAAGGCCTTTAGGCCAAAGGGCCGAATGACCTTAAGTGCCCACCGTAACTAGTGCTACTGCACGTTATTTAGCGCTTAGCTAGCTAGAGTGCCTACTTTCTTTTTTTTAATTTTACAATTCACCTGGGTGAAGGGTACACCTGGGTGAAGCCTTCAGGGTAAATTAATTTAGGTGAAATTATTCTCCGTCAAAGGCCTTAGGGCGAGGGTCTTCATGGTGGATGACTTCAAGGCGAAAGCTTTTAAATAAAAGGCCTTTAGGCCAAAGGGCCCAATGATCTTAAGTGCCCACCGTAACTAGTGCTACTGCACGTTATTTAGCGCTTAGCTAGCTAGAGTGCCTACTTTCTTTTTTTTTAATTTTACAACGACAGCTACGCATGGAACTTTTTCTAGGGTCAACAGTGTTGGCGTCGCCACCGTCCTCCCTCTTGTAACAGGCAGCTCCAGCGTTCACTATGCCGGACAAAAGAACGTATAGTGGAGAAAGGGGCCTGGAAACCATAAGAGAGAGCTCTTGAGAACGTACACCATCGTCATTTCTGAGATTTTGCTGGACTGGCAAGTGGCCGCACTAAACGAGGAAAAATAGTGCGCGCATGACGCTATTGGTGCGAGAACGTCGTTACTCTCTTGGTACTGGTGTGAGGCCTTCACTCCTACACCCAGGAGAGATGCCCGGGAACTGTTCAAGCAATAACGGCACGAGTGGTTTTAGTCGTAAGATACGGCTTCATCTTCGTGTAGTCTGTATCAACCGAAAACTCCCCTTTTCGCCCGCCATCCAAAGGGAATAACATTGTCTATCTACAGACGGCATGCCGGGAAAGTTTGAGACGTGCTGTGTGAATTGAATTCAGCTCGGGAGATCAACCGGTCATGATTAAGCTCACACGGCAAGTGCACAATTGTGAAAGGTCATTGCCGGCCAAGCGCTTGCCAAGGCCTGTAGTGACCTTAGCAGTGCGTTGTCGTCCGACGGGGGAGCGGTTGGTCTTCTTCATCATCATCATCAGCCTGACTACGCCCACTGCAGGGAAAAGGCCTCTCCCATGTCTCTCCAATTAACCCTGTCATTTGTCAGCTGCGCCCACCCTATGCCTGAAAACTTCCTATTCTCATCCGCCCATCCTAACCTTCCAGCGCCCTCTGCTACGCTTGCCTTTGTCGCTCCTCTATATCCGCTGGAAATAAAGTTTCACAACCAACGCTTGCCTTCTCTTGGGATCCAATCCGTTACCCTTAAGGACCAGCGGTTATCTTGCATTACAAGCCCTATCCAAGCCCATTTCGTCCTCTTGATTTGGACTAGGATGCCATTAACCCGCGTTTGTTCCCTCACCTGTTCTATAAATTGTAATTTCCATCGAATGTCGCTAGTGCATGGTGTCTTTTTGTAGCCAGGGGGCCTCTTGTGCCGCCGTTAGGCCTGCCCACCAAGACAGCTATAGTCTGATTTGGGGAATAATCAAAATATTCAAGAGCGTGGCGCCAGCAGTAATGTTATCCAGGTATATGACGTATCGGGTTCACTTACCGAAGCAGAGGTTGTTGTGCTTCATTTATTTGGCCAGGAAGTGGACGAAGGTCGACCTTTTTTTTCATTCCAGCTGTCTTGAATTGACGAAGAGGGAAAGTGTGCGAAAGCGCCCACTCGATGCTAGGACTGTGTGCTGAAACTCTAATTGTGCGAGCTTTTAGGAAAGGAAGCTGCGGTCAAGAATCACAAAGTTGGCTAAAAAAAGAGACTTCAGTTTCGATGCCTTCCACAGTCCGCGTAGTGGGTTGTTTTGATGCGGAAGTTGCCAGTGGTTCTCGTATCGTGCCGAGCCAGGAGTTTGTCTCATGAAAAAGAGGGGGAGTCTGGCTCTTCTGTACAGTAGCCTTTTTAGCGGCCGAGCCAGGCGTTTGTCTCATGAAAAAGAGGGGAAGGGAGTCTGGCTCTATTGTACAGTTGCCTTTTCAGCGGTCGAGTCAGGAGTTTGTCTCATGAAAAAGAGGGGAAGGGAGTCTGGCTCTATTGTACAGTTGCCTTTTTAGCGGCCGAGTCAGGAGTTTGTCTCATGAAAAAGAGGGGAAGGGAGTCTGGCTCTATTGTACAGTTGCCTTTTTAGCGGCCGAGTCAGGAGTTTGTCTCATGAAAAAGAGGGGAAGGGAGTCTGGCTCTATTGTACAGTTGCATTTTTAGCGGCCGAGCCAGGAGTTTGTCTCATGAAAAAGAGGGGAAGGGAGTCTGGCTCTATTGTACAGTTGCCTTTTCAGCGGTCGAGTCAGGAGTTTGTCTCATGAAAAAGAGGGGAAGGGAGTCTGGCTCTATTGTACAGTTGCCTTTTCAGCGGTCGAGTCAGGAGTTTGTCTCATGAAAAAGAGGGGAAGGGAGTCTGGCTCTATTGTACAGTTGCCTTTTTAGCGGCCGAGTCAGGAGTTTGTCTCATGAAAAAGAGGGGAAGGGAGTCTGGCTCTATTGTACAGTTGCCTTTTCAGCGGTCGAGTCAGGAGTTTGTCTCATGAAAAAGAGGGGAAGGGAGTCTGGCTCTATTGTACAGTTGCCTTTTTAGCGGCCGAGTCAGGAGTTTGTCTCATGAAAAAGAGGGGAAGGGAGTCTGGCTCTATTGTACAGTTGCCTTTTCAGCGGTCGAGTCAGGAGTTTGTCTCATGAAAAAGAGGGGAAGGGAGTCTGGCTCTATTGTACAGTTGCCTTTTTAGCGGCCGAGTCAGGAGTTTGTCTCATGAAAAAGAGGGGAAGGGAGTCTGGCTCTATTGTACAGTTGCCTTTTTAGCGGCCGAGTCAGGAGTTTGTCTCATGAAAAAGAGGGGAAGGGAGTCTGGCTCTATTGTACAGTTGCATTTTTAGCGGCCGAGCCAGGAGTTTGTCTCATGAAAAAGAGGGGAAGGGAGTCTGGCTCTATTGTACAGTTGCCTTTTCAGCGGTCGAGTCAGGAGTTTGTCTCATGAAAAAGAGGGGAAGGGAGTCTGGCTCTATTGTACAGTTGCCTTTTCAGCGGTCGAGTCAGGAGTTTGTCTCATGAAAAAGAGGGGAAGGGAGTCTGGCTCTATTGTACAGTTGCCTTTTTAGCGGCCGAGTCAGGAGTTTGTCTCATGAAAAAGAGGGGAAGGGAGTCTGGCTCTATTGTACAGTTGCCTTTTTAGCGGCCGAGTCAGGAGTTTGTCTCATGAAAAAGAGGGGAAGGGAGTCTGGCTCTATTGTACAGTTGCATTTTTAGCGGCCGAGCCAGGAGTTTGTCTCATGAAAAAGAGGGGAAGGGAGTCTGGCTCTATTGTACAGTTGCATTTTTAGCGGCCGAGTCAGGAGTTTGTCTCATGAAAAAGAGGGGAAGGGAGTCTGGCTCTATTGTACAGTTGCCTTTTTAGCGGCCGAGTCAGGAGTTTGTCTCATGAAAAAGAGGGGAAGGGAGTCTGGCTCTATTGTACAGTTGTATTTTTAGCGGCCGAGCCAGGAGTTTGTCTCATGAAAAAGAGGGGAAGGGAGTCTGGCTCTATTGTACAGTTGCCTTTTTAGCGGCCGAGTCAGGAGTTTGTCTCATGAAAAAGAGGGGAAGGGAGTCTGGCTCTATTGTACAGTTGCCTTTTTAGCGGCCGAGTCAGGAGTTTGTCTCATGAAAAAGAGGGGAAGGGAGTCTGGCTCTATTGTACAGTTGCCTTTTTAGCGGCCGAGTCAGGAGTTTGTCTCATGAAAAAGAGGGGAAGGGAGTCTGGCTCTATTGTACAGTTGCATTTTTAGCGGCCGAGCCAGGAGTTTGTCTCATGAAAAAGAGGGGAAGGGAGTCTGGCTCTATTGTACAGTTGCCTTTTCAGCGGTCGAGTCAGGAGTTTGTCTCATGAAAAAGAGGGGAAGGGAGTCTGGCTCTATTGTACAGTTGCCTTTTCAGCGGTCGAGTCAGGAGTTTGTCTCATGAAAAAGAGGGGAAGGGAGTCTGGCTCTATTGTACAGTTGCCTTTTTAGCGGCCGAGTCAGGAGTTTGTCTCATGAAAAAGAGGGGAAGGGAGTCTGGCTCTATTGTACAGTTGCCTTTTTAGCGGCCGAGTCAGGAGTTTGTCTCATGAAAAAGAGGGGAAGGGAGTCTGGCTCTATTGTACAGTTGCATTTTTAGCGGCCGAGCCAGGAGTTTGTCTCATGAAAAAGAGGGGAAGGGAGTCTGGCTCTATTGTACAGTTGCATTTTTAGCGGCCGAGTCAGGAGTTTGTCTCATGAAAAAGAGGGGAAGGGAGTCTGGCTCTATTGTACAGTTGCCTTTTTAGCGGCCGAGTCAGGAGTTTGTCTCATGAAAAAGAGGGGAAGGGAGTCTGGCTCTATTGTACAGTTGTATTTTTAGCGGCCGAGCCAGGAGTTTGTCTCATGAAAAAGAGGGGAAGGGAGTCTGGCTCTATTGTACAGTTGCCTTTTTAGCGGCCGAGTCAGGAGTTTGTCTCATGAAAAAGAGGGGAAGGGAGTCTGGCTCTATTGTACAGTTGCCTTTTTAGCGGCCGAGTCAGGAGTTTGTCTCATGAAAAAGAGGGGAAGGGAGTCTGGCTCTATTGTACAGTTGTATTTTTAGCGGCCGAGCCAGGAGTTTGTCTCATGAAAAAGAGGGGAAGGGAGTCTGGCTCTATTGTACAGTTGCCTTTTTAGCGGCCGAGTCAGGAGTTTGTCTCATGAGAAAGAGGGGAAGGGAGTCTGGCTCTATTGTACAGTTGCCTTTTTAGCGGCCGAGCCAGGAGTTTGTCTCATGAAAAAGAGGGGAAGGGAGTCTGGCTCTATTGTACAGTTGCCTTTTTAGCGGCCGAGTCAGGAGTTTGTCTCATGAAAAAGAGGGGAAGGGAGTCTGGCTCTATTGTACAGTTGCCTTTTTAGCGGCCGAGTCAGGAGTTTGTCTCATGAAAAAGAGGGGAAGGGAGTCTGGCTCTATTGTACAGTTGCATTTTTAGCGGCCGAGCCAGGAGTTTGTCTCATGAAAAAGAGGGGAAGGGAGTCTGGCTCTATTGTACAGTTGCCTTTTTAGCGGCCGAGTCAGGAGTTTGTCTCATGAAAAAGAGGGGAAGGGAGTCTGGCTCTATTGTACAGTTGCCTTTTTAGCGGCCGAGTCAGGAGTTTGTCTCATGAAAAAGAGGGGAAGGGAGTCTGGCTCTATTGTACAGTTGTATTTTTAGCGGCCGAGCCAGGAGTTTGTCTCATGAAAAAGAGGGGAAGGGAGTCTGGCTCTATTGTACAGTTGCCTTTTTAGCGGCCGAGTCAGGAGTTTGTCTCATGAAAAAGAGGGGAAGGGAGTCTGGCTCTATTGTACAGTTGCCTTTTTAGCGGCCGAGCCAGGAGTTTGTCTCATGAAAAAGAGGGGAAGGGAGTCTGGCTCTATTGTACAGTTGCCTTTTTAGCGGCCGAGTCAGGAGTTTGTCTCATGAAAAAGAGGGGAAGGGAGTCTGGCTCTATTGTACAGTTGCCTTTTTAGCGGCCGAGTCAGGAGTTTGTCTCATGAAAAAGAGGGGAAGGGAGTCTGGCTCTATTGTACAGTTGCATTTTTAGCGGCCGAGCCAGGAGTTTGTCTCATGAAAAAGAGGGGAAGGGAGTCTGGCTCTATTGTACAGTTGCCTTTTTAGCGGCCGAGTCAGGAGTTTGTCTCATGAAAAAGAGGGGAAGGGAGTCTGGCTCTATTGTACAGTTGCCTTTTTAGCGGCCGAGTCAGGAGTTTGTCTCATGAAAAAGAGGGGAAGGGAGTCTGGCTCTATTGTACAGTTGTATTTTTAGCGGCCGAGCCAGGAGTTTGTCTCATGAAAAAGAGGGGAAGGGAGTCTGGCTCTATTGTACAGTTGCCTTTTTAGCGGCCGAGTCAGGAGTTTGTCTCATGAAAAAGAGGGGAAGGGAGTCTGGCTCTATTGTACAGTTGCCTTTTTAGCGGCCGAGTCAGGAGTTTGTCTCATGAAAAAGAGGGGAAGGGAGTCTGGCTCTATTGTACAGTTGCCTTTTTAGCGGCCGAGCCAGGAGTTTGTCTCATGAAAAAGAGGGGAAGGGAGTCTGGCTCTATTGTACAGTTGCCTTTTTAGCGGCCGAGTCAGGAGTTTGTCTCATGAAAAAGAGGGGAAGGGAGTCTGGCTCTATTGTACAGTTGCCTTTTTAGCGGCCGAGTCAGGAGTTTGTCTCATGAAAAAGAGGGGAAGGGAGTCTGGCTCTATTGTACAGTTGTATTTTTAGCTGCCGAGCCAGGAGTTTGTCTCATGAAAAAGAGGGGAAGGGAGTCTGGCTCTATTGTACAGTTGCCTTTTTAGCGGCCGAGTCAGGAGTTTGTCTCATGAAAAAGAGGGGAAGGGAGTCTGGCTCTATTGTACAGTTGCCTTTTTAGCGGCCGAGCCAGGAGTTTGTCTCATGAAAAAGAGGGGAAGGGAGTCTGGCTCTATTGTACAGTTGCCTTTTTAGCGGCCGAGTCAGGAGTTTGTCTCATGAAAAAGAGGGGAAGGGAGTCTGGCTCTATTGTACAGTTGCCTTTTTAGCGGCCGAGTCAGGAGTTTGTCTCATGAAAAAGAGGGGAAGGGAGTCTGGCTCTATTGTACAGTTGCATTTTTAGCGGCCGAGCCAGGAGTTTGTCTCATGAAAAAGAGGGGAAGGGAGTCTGGCTCTATTGTACAGTTGCATTTTTAGCGGCCGAGTCAGGAGTTTGTCTCATGAAAAAGAGGGGAAGGGAGTCTGGCTCTATTGTACAGTTGCCTTTTTAGCGGCCGAGTCAGGAGTTTGTCTCATGAAAAAGAGGGGAAGGGAGTCTGGCTCTATTGTACAGTTGTATTTTTAGCGGCCGAGCCAGGAGTTTGTCTCATGAAAAAGAGGGGAAGGGAGTCTGGCTCTATTGTACAGTTGCCTTTTTAGCGGCCGAGTCAGGAGTTTGTCTCATGAAAAAGAGGGGAAGGGAGTCTGGCTCTATTGTACAGTTGCCTTTTTAGCGGCCGAGTCAGGAGTTTGTCTCATGAAAAAGAGGGGAAGGGAGTCTGGCTCTATTGTACAGTTGCCTTTTTAGCGGCCGAGTCAGGAGTTTGTCTCATGAAAAAGAGGGGAAGGGAGTCTGGCTCTATTGTACAGTTGTATTTTTAGCGGCCGAGCCAGGAGTTTGTCTCATGAAAAAGAGGGGAAGGGAGTCTGGCTCTATTGTACAGTTGCCTTTTTAGCGGCCGAGTCAGGAGTTTGTCTCATGAAAAAGAGGGGAAGGGAGTCTGGCTCTATTGTACAGTTGCCTTTTTAGCGGCCGAGTCAGGAGTTTGTCTCATGAAAAAGAGGGGAAGGGAGTCTGGCTCTATTGTACAGTTGCCTTTTTAGCGGCCGAGCCAGGAGTTTGTCTCATGAAAAAGAGGGGAAGGGAGTCTGGCTCTATTGTACAGTTGCCTTTTTAGCGGCCGAGTCAGGAGTTTGTCTCATGAAAAAGAGGGGAAGGGAGTCTGGCTCTTCTGTACAGTAGCCTTTTTAGCGGCCGAGCCAGGAGTTTGTCTCATGAAAAAGAGGAGAAGGGAGCCTAGCTCTATTGTACAGTTGCCTTTGTAGCGGTTTTTACTGCTTCTTTGCGGAGGAGGATATCAATTGAATGGGTTCGACCTGGCTTCCGGGTGTTGGTAGAGGAGCTTCTATTATGATTGATTTCCCTTTGACTTCTTTATACGGCAATGCATTTCAGGTCTAACACAACGACCCTGATGTAAGGCCGCGCTTCATCAACGCGTACATTTTTTTTATTCCCTTAGCTTGCGGTCACTGTGGGCCTCCGGTCTACTTGGAGAGCTCTCCGTGAAGCTCCAAGCTCCCCTCTACCCGCGTGCCCCCCCCCTACCCCCCCCCCCCCCCCTCGCAAGCAGTTTCAAGGGCGCAGGAGGCACTGTCCGATTGACAGCACCGCTGTGACGGCCGAAGACACCTGGCTTTGTTAAGCGCACCAAGAAGGCACGCGAGCTTGCATTCCGTGATGAGCCCCCCTTTTTTTTTTCTCTTTTGCCATTCTCGATGGCACCTAAGCGTCGCGGGTCTCCGCCGTCTGACATTCTTGCGGAGAGCCAGTGGATCAGTGGTACCGCCCATTAGCGGAAAAAAAAAAACGTTTCATCCTTCGAGAGGCGACAGGCGACGCGTGGGTGCGGCAGGGAAGGGGAAAGCATCAAGCAAAAAGGGCGAGAACTCCCCCCGGGGAGAGGGTTTTCAGAATGTTTTCTGTATGTGTTTCTTTTTCTTTTTAGCCAAGCCCCGGGCTTAAAGTTGGGTCCAACCTTCAGTGGCTGTGGCTACCTCCATTGGTTATCGAAGCTTAGATTGGTTATCGAAGCTTAGGGCGGGCCTCGATATGAAACCGCCCTAACTTCTTTGTTTGCAAAAGCTTTAAAATTTCATGTAAAATCATTATCGGGCAGTCTTGTCTAGTCTTGTCTAGTTGAACTAGAGGCTCCGTGCAGTGGCACGTAATTGTACAGACCTAGGCTCTAACCTCGGGTCGATGAGTAAGGGCTTGTAGAGAGTGTTTCTCTGTGTGAGAATTGTCTTTGTCAGTTACAGCTTGACTGTCTGTGTGGCTCAACTTGTAACGCACTTTGCCTTTGTACATCCTGTAAATATATTCTCTCTTTGACCTTCATCTGCACATCTCCCTTCATCACCGCCGAACAACAACGTATGGAAGGGTCTGCGCCCTTTCGAAGAACCCAACGGACCATCAAAAAATTACTCCTGAGTAGGAGCAAATATACTCCGGCAAACCCGTTGTCACTTGTCACATCCAGCCGCTGAGCACGAGGTCAGTTTTATTTCAGTCTGAGCAAATGTGAGTGGCGTTTCTTTTGTGTGTGTGGCGAAAGAAATGATATATTAGCTGCGGCGCCTGCGATTCGAACCTCTCTTTTGTAAAGATCAAACAAATAAGGAAAGAAACGGGGAAAGAACGTGAAGCAAAAAAGACAGGGACTGAGAAAGACGGAAACACATAGCGCTGTGTGTGTGTGTGTGTGTGTGTGTGTGTGTGTGTGTGTGTGTGTGTGTGTGTGTGTGTGTGTGTGTGTGTGTGTGTGTGTGTGTGTGTGTGTGTGTGTGTGTGTGTGTGTGTGTGTGTGTGTGTGTGTGTGCGTGCGTGCGTGCGTGCGTGCGTGTGTGTGCGTGCGTGTGTGTATGTGTGTGTGTGTGTGCGTATGTGTGCGTGTGCGTGCGTGCGTGTGTGTATGTGTGTGTGTGTGTGCGTATGTGTGCGTGTGCGTGCGTGCGTGCGTGCGTGCGCGCGCGCGTCTTTCTCAGCCATCGTTTTTTTTACGCTACGTTTATTTCCTGAACCAACAAGCACATGCAAGCATCTACCTTTTCTGAAACAAATAAAAAAGACCTAGAGGGAACTGCATTAGTACAAAAATAATATCAGACGGAGCACAGACTGCAGCTTGCCGGTAGATGCCCATTTCCAATCACGCCCCGCCTCATGAACTGCTGCCGGATGATACAAAGGTCCCGTGTGAGTGCGATTGTTACGTTCTCTATCAGTTTAAACGGCACACACTCTGTATTGCTTCGAGGACAAACTACTCGATTATCTATTTCTATCACGCCGCCTGTAAAGTGCGAGAGAAAATGTGGCTTTTTTTTTTTTATTCCGATTATTAGACAACACCTTTAGAACCACAGTTCGATTTGCTTATCCGCAAGACATCATAGCTGAAAAGAGACTACGCGTAGCTATACTTTTTTCTTTCGGGATTTTCCCCTCATTTATTCATTATCACAATAATCAAACGCTGAGGGGAGGGAGGTTCATTGAAGTACACGGCGTATGCACTAGAGTTTTCGCAATTAAAAAATCTCGCTTTAGTCTAAATAGAACGTTGCCTAGATGTATTTGAGCTATTAAAGACGCCTGGGCATCATCATCATCACGAATGATGATGATAGTTAAGGAGGGAAAATCCAGACTGCACCAGCTGTAGTCACGTGGCCTAGGTGGTCGTGCAGAGTGGGTGCACACATGCGAACTTGGGAATGGAATGTGTTACGGCTAACCTTCGACTCACGAAAGGAAGAAGACTCTTTCATACGGTATCTTTCTATGGGATAAATGACGCAGCAGGTCTTGAACGAAAATAAAAGGCAGGACTGTGAATCAGACAAGACAGGAAACGTAAAAACGAGAACGACACCATGGGTGTCATTTTGGAACGACCTAGCCCACAAATGAACCAACTGGCCCGCAAGAACGTTCTACTACAGCATACTTGAAAGGCACCTTACGCACACCTTATACCGTATACCGGTTTACCGGAAGCCTCCTGCGTATGCGCAGTGGCATGGGTGGAGCTAGGCGGGGGCACTGGTATAAATCTACGCTGTCTCCGATATGTGCTAAAAGCCTCTATTCTCACAGAAGTTTGATTAAGTTTAGCCAAAAAACATTCGCGCGATCGTTGTGAAATGAAAAGTCAAAAATGAAAGAACTGCGCGCTCCCAGTGAGAAAGTTATCAGCTGTAGGACCATGTCGCTGTGGGGGTGCTGTTGTGCCTTATCACATGGCCACCACGTGCGCTCCACGAGTGGACCGGATGGCAAGCGTGTGTTGGCCACTTCGCGGAATCACGTCGAAGCCCTGGCGAACACCTGGTGTCGCCTCACGACGCATTGGAAGATCCTTAACTGCAACATCGGAAATTGGCTAGTATTAGAGACTAGGAGAGACCTGGAGCTATTCGAACAATTGAACTTCAACACAAAGGACTGCTATCGAAGCCTTCTTTCTCCCTTCGGCGGCTGGACAATAACGGGCTTGCAAAAGATGCGCGTCGTGAAACACCATGGCCAGTCGGTTTTCATGTGGCCAAATGAAACGTGCATTCACCCGTTCCCAAATGTGTGACCCTGTTCCAAACATTTACCCACACGGAAGGAAGGACATCGTTAGACCGAGTGTAGCATTTAAAAACGTGTGGTCAGCCCTGTCGAAGGAGCTTTCATTTTCACTTCTGCTATGTGAATAAATCGCTGCTAAATTTTTACACCTCCGGCCCTTCTTTTTCCCAGCGATGATTTCCCGACGTCTGAGTCCCAAGAGCCCGACGTATCGCCCCAGTCAATGCTACCCATGCGGCGAACTCTCGCGATAGGCCTGACGTGACAGTGGGTTTATACATTGACCTTTTCTCAAACGCTTCGAACTCCTCTACTTACTCATTGTACTCGGGAAGAACTTGCGAATGCGTGACCATAGAACTGGAAGTATTTGATTGCGAAACATTTTCACGCGTTCGCCTTACATCACCGAGAACCGCGGTCTGGAGAAGCGAACGGTTTTGAGAACCTGCCACCTGGAATCACATGGCACGCACAAGTGAGTTTGAGAATAGTCACTGTCAATCAAGGCACGTTAGAATTGTGACAGTTGCCATTTCTTCTTTTCGGAAACAGATGGTTGTTGTGTTCGGCGCAAGGGCAGCTTTGGCGAAGAGCGCCGTGGCACAACGTCAGATACGTTGTGCGTTGTGCCACGTATCTAACGTTTCCTAAGTATTTAACTCTTCATATCCTGAGCCCCAGACCAGGTAAAACCTTGTGCCCATGGCAACAGCGGTACCCGGCGGCACAGAGGATCGAACACGAAACCTTCCTTCCATATGCGAGGCGAGGGCTGAAACCACTATAGGCCAGCGCTCGGGTGCGTGCATGCGGAAGGAGGTGTTGCAGCAGATCATCATCATCATCATCAGCCCTACTACACCCACTGCAGGGCAAAGGCCTCTCCCATGTCTCTCCAATTAACCCTATCCTTTGCCAGCTGCATCCACCCTTTGCCTGCAAACTTCTTAATCTCATCCGCCCATCTAACCTTCTGCCGCCCCCTGCTACGCTTACTTTCTCTCGGAACCCACTCCGTTACCCTTAAAGACCAGCGGTTATCTTGCCTTCGCATTACATGCCCTGCCCAAGCCCATTTCTTTCTCTTGATTTCGACTAGGATGTCATTAACCCGTGTTTGTTCCCTCACCCACTCTGCCCGCTTCCGATCTCTTAACGTTACACCTATCATTTTTCTTTCCATGGCTCGCTGCGTTGTCCTTAACTTAAGCTGAACTCTTTTCGTTAGCCTCCACGTTTCTGCCCCGTAGGTGAGTACCGGTAAGATTATGCTGTTGTACACTTTCCTCTTGAGGGAAATTGGTAAACTGCCACTCATGATCTGCGAGAATTTGCCATATGCGCTCCACCCCATTCTTATCCTTCTAGTTATCTCCCTCTCATGATCCGGATCAGCTGTCACTACCTGCCCTAAGTAGACGTATTCCGGCACCATTTCTAGGCTCTCGCTGCCAATTGTGAACTGTTGTTCCCTTGCTAGGCTGTTGAACATTACCTTGGTTTTCTGCATGTTAATTTTTAGACCCATCGATCTGCTCTGCCTGTCTAACTCGTTGATCATGATTTGCAGTTCACCTCCTGAGTGACTCAGCAAGGCAATGTCATCAGCAAATCTCAGATTATTTAGGTATTCTCCATTTATTCTTATTCCCAACTCTTCCCAATTCAGGCCTCGAAATACCTCCTGCAAACATGCGGTAAACAGCATTGGCGAGATCGTGTCTCCTTGCCTGACGCCCTTCCTTATTGGAATTTTATTGCTGACTTTATGGAGGACTATAGTAGCTGTGCAGTTGCTATATATATCTTCCAGTATTTTGACATAAGGCTCTTCTACCCCCTGATTACGCAATGCCTGTATGACTGGTGAGGTTTCCACTGAGTCGAATGCTTTCTCGTAATCAATGAAAGCTATATATAGAGGTTGGTTATATTCTGCGCATTTCTCTATCACCTGATTGATAGTGTGAATATGATCTATTGTAGAATATCCTTTACGAAAGCCTGCCTGATCATTTGGTTGATTAAAGTCTAACGTTGCCCTGACTCTATTAGCGATCACCTTAGTAAATACTTTGTAGGCAACGGATAGTAAGCTGATCGGCCTGTAATTTTTCAAGTCCTTGGCGTCTCCCTTCTTATGAATTAAGATAATGTTTGCATTCTTCCAAGCTTCTGGTACAGTCGAGGTCATAAGGCAGATGCATGTTGCAGCAGATGCGCATAGCTAAATATTTTGATTGATTGATTGAGAAAGAGAGCCTTAAGCGATATCCTGTGTTGACGCTGCTGGTCCCACCTACGGTAACTTAGATAACGAGAGTTCCACAAGTATGTGCAATTTGTGAAGCGGCGTCACAGGACTGCAGCCTGAATGCGCAGCGCTCAGAGCGCTTCTCGAGTAGGCAGACCTATTCACTCGCCGGCATCTCGCAGCGCCCGAAGAAAAGGCGTCGAGTGTTTTCGTGTCACAGACGCCGTCGTCACCGCGTGTTCCGTGTCCCGCACGATATAGCACACGTACACCCTAACAGCGCTGAGTCGGCAGCTCTGTCTCCTTTCCACGCGCCACTTGTCTTCGAAGCGCGAAGCTTGCCTGCGGTGCTATCGCGAGCGAGACGCTCTCGAAATTCCTCGCCTCGGAAGGAGGAATCTCCGGTGAAACCTGCAGCGGGTGTACGGCATTGCATCACGCTATTCTCGGGCCACTTGTATGTGACAGGAAGTCGCGTCGTTGTTCCGTTTCGAGCCGCGGAAAGAGGCGTACGACCGCCATCTTTAGTTTATAGAGTGACTTTGGCGAAAAAATTGCGTGATATTTAATTGTGCGCTATATGTATATTTCAGTCTACGCACAAAGACGGCGATGGAATTAGGTTTAAGAAGTACTTTAGTTTCGGCTAGTTAATTCTGAAGATGGCGCAAAAGGGGCAGGGACAAGGAAGGTACAAGAAAACAACGGGAGAGCCGTTAGGCTTGCTTGGTAATATTGCGTTTCGTAAGCCTTTTACTGCGTAAGGGCTTACTGGAAAGAAAAGCTGGACGTTATGTTTATTCTATAAGCGTTGCCTATTAGAGATTGCGAGCAACATGCAGACGTTGGGAACCGGAAACACAGGTCAGCAGCATACATTCTTGCATTAGAGTAGCCTAGGCGTGGACGGGCTATACACCGCTGCATTTGTAGCGATAGCTACATTACGGTAACATTTCGAGCCTTCAGCGTGGCGGCGCCGCCACGCTGCCACGTGGTTGGTCACGTGGTGCGGAGCAGCTGCTGCTGCTGGTGGCTCGGCGGCGAAACCGAGCTGCAACAGCTGTGCGCATGCGCCGTGTCAAGTGGGTCGAATATGAAGAAGGAACGCCCAGCGAAACAGAGCGGCGAAAGACTGACTTTGCAATTCAACTGAGCAAGTTCCACCCGGCCAGCTGTAGCTATCGCGTCACTCCAGGTTTAACCAGAGTTAAACCACCGCCATTTTTTTTACTGCAGTCCTCGTTATCAATTTTCACTATATTTTCATGCTGCACAAAAAAAAAGGAGAACCCCGGTCGTTTTCGGCAGTGGGGACTGGTATCAAAGGTGACAGGCAATATTATTTTTTCGCATTGAGTGTCACTTCACCTCCATATCGTGTTAGAATAAGCTCTATATACCTCCATGGTCATTTAGCAGGTAGGCCGCACGTTTTCCGTCGTAAAGAACGTTTTTATTGTCTCAAGAGAGAACAGAAACTATAGCGGGGCTTAGTATTGTGCGCTGAAATTCTTCGGCTACTCTGGCAGAATTCTGTCGCGATACCAACGCGATAGCGTCAGGCTCCCATTCCGCAAAATCCGGCGTCGTCGGAGTGGGCGTTGTGAGCGAAATAGCAGACGGCCCACCTGCCACGTAGGTCACGTGACCTTGTGGCGTCATTAAAGTGGCAGGCGGAAGTGAAATTAACGACTTGCCGCGAAGGTTCCGTCGGGAATAGAAGCCTAACTGCTGCGCCACTGCGCCTGGAGTGACGTGAGTACTCCCCGTAATCTATGAAGATAAACTAGAGATTGACCAATTCAGCATATATGGGCATGTAGGCAGAATCTAGACGAAGTGATAAGCAAAGTTGAAGCCAGGCCAATAAGGAACACATTAACGCTAATGCGTCATGCCCTTAAGGCGGAACTTAAGTTTCCTCTTGAGATTTGTAATTTAAAGGTGTCTATATCTAGACGGCTGCGGCCGAAAAGTCTCAAGTCGTATTCGCTAAGCATTGATCGACGCCTAGTAAAAAGTCATTGTAGGTAGCACAACTAGCCGCAAAATGACAAGCACGCTCTTCAGAGCAGTTAAAACCAGGAAGCTTTCTTTACGTTGCATTGTTTTTATTGCGGGCTGCTGGTGTGAATGTCTCCGTTTACTTTATGGATATTCTTCTATTTTGCACTTCTCTCAACGAACTAAAGTACTGAAGTCGGACATGAGTCCGGCTAAACTGTGCCATCAAATCCCTCATTCGTCTCAGTCACAAGTGCTTGAATCGCATTTAGGCTTAATTTCGCTTCTTTTTTTTGTCAATAGAAATAAGTGCCATTCAAATATTTTTTTCCTATTTTAGGGAAACTTAAGTCCAGGATTTCTGGACAGTAATTGTGAGGTAACTGGGTAATATTGCAAGGTACTGCTTTTGAAATACTGAAGCTAATGAACAATTCTTCCAAGGCGCAGATAAATCTTTCTTTTAAACTTTGTTCATCGCTGGCATCAAGTAGTTAAGCGTGCCATAGAAATGCAATGGGGAACTTTTCTAACGGAAGCAAAGACGCTTACAACAAAATACGTTCACCTGCCGAGGGGAGATCTGAAGATATATTGATTGTTGTAGTTTAACCTTACGATATGCAAATTGCGTTCATTAACAATTTTTTTACAGTTGAAAAATGCGCTTGTGCAAAATTTCTGACTATGTGAGGAGTAAAATTCGGCGAAAACAGATACATCTTTGAGGAATTTTACCGAACCTTAACAGCCAAAATTTGCTCACTTTTTCTAAATTGTTTAAATTGTTGGATTTTTCAAGCTGCCTTAGAGAAAAGAGTCAAAGAGGAAGTTTTGGGTCTAAAGGAGGGAATTTTCGGTTACGGCTTGTAACATCACTGTTTCAGAGTACTTTAGTAATTAAAAGAACTATCAATTATACCCAGACATTCTGGACAAGCGGATCTTTTCAATGACAATATTTTACGGGGAAATTTTTTTCGCGTAGCGTCACCTTGCGCCATAAAAATCAATGTTATTGCACGCCCCTCCTTGAGACGCTTATAGTTTTCAGCTATTTATTGTCAAAAAAGCACCCATTTGTTTTCTATGGCAGTGTCAACTACTCGGTCTCAGCACAGGACGTACTTTAGAAAAAAGATTTTGCTACGCATCAGAATGTTAGACCATTCTCATCAGAATGTTCATAACGGTATTTTACAATGTCCCACAGTTGCCTCACAATTAGAAGTGATGTGCAAGAAAACTTGACTTGATACTCTTTCACTTTTTCAACTCAACTTGTGCTCTATACATAGGCTTCTGACAAAAAGCATAAAAAATGAGGAAAAAAATTGGCTGAAGTCCAACCCGGCTGAACCTAGTAGTCGACCGAAAGTAACGCCGGAGGTTATATTACAGCGAAAAATGGTTTGACGTAATTGCTGCATCACCGCATGATTAACCATCAGGCGATGCTAATCTCAACTCTAAAGGTCAAAGGTCAAGTGACCACTGGTCATCGGTCACGTGGTTGCTGGTCATTAGCTAGGACCATACGATACAGGCATGTCATGCCTATGCACAGCAAGACACATAGTCATAAATTGTTAGTCTTGGCGGGTGAGTGCTTGGTTTTTCTTTGGTCGAGCTTCAAGGCCAAATGCGCAAAGCCAGGCGAGACTGAGTTGTACCTTGAGTATTAGAGCCGCTCTAAATGTTAGCTGGAAGGTTCAGAATCCATAGCAGCGGGCAGTTAATTGTTCCTGCTTTTGAAAAAAGACAGTGACCTGCCCCCCCCCCCCCCCCCTCCCCCCTACCCGCCCGCAACACACGGATCCCCAGCCTTGAATAATTTATCTCCAAACATTAAGTACCTGACAAATACCGCTGTGGAGTAGCACAAGGGTTGACCTCGTAGAAAACTACCCTGTTACGAGAGTTCCTGGCATGAGTGATCGGCTCGTCGAAGAAGTCCGAGAGAGAGGTCAATACAAAAATATCGCAGGTATCATGACATTCATTGCGTGCCCGTCGCAAGCTGTCCTGATGTGTGTATGCTATATAATATGTTCGCGAGGCCGACGATATGAAGACTGTTTCCGGTCGTAGCGCGTCTTCTTATGAATCATTGTTCGTTTTTGTAGCGACGTGGTTAATGCGTGATTGAAAATGAACTCAGTATTACTGAGTTCGCATCAACAGAGCTATTCCTTTAGGCTAGCTGAGGTTATTCTGTTTGTAGGGGCCAGCTTGAACGTAGATTGGACCACACATTGTGTATCTTCTTACACCCCAATGTTCAAGCAGGTCCCTCAACCGAAATTTTGTTCCTCATAGTTTCCTTAGTTTTCCTTCTCTCATCATGCTCACTTATAGGAGGGAGATTGCGCTGAGTCACCGGCACTGTGGATCTCCCTTTCAGGCGTTTGCCAAGATTTGATCGTAGCGACATCGTGTATTCCCGCACGAACCAACTTGTGTGAGACATCGCGGAGGCAGCAGAGAAGTTTATCCGTCTGACCCCGCTTTCGTGAGTTCCAGCGGTCGCTTTGCATGATAAAGATATACAATTCTTGGCGACTGCAATGGTCTGAAAGAGGTCGTGTTTAGTGCTTCGTACCTGTGGGTTTTACTTGCTATCCGCATATTATTCATTCTGATTCTAAGCCTATATGCACAACAGTGACTCGAATAAAGCTCAGCTGAACTTAGTGATTGTTTGTGTGCATGTAATCGCCTTGACGTCCTGTAATGTGTGCCCGCAACGGAAACTGTATTTTTCCCCCTCTCTCGCGTTCACTTAATCCAAGTACAGCCTGCTCAGAGGCTCGACATTTCCCGCGTCGCGCCCCCAGGACGGAAGCTCGCTGTCATTGGCTCCTGCCGTCTGTAGCTGTGAAGAAAAACCGCCAACAGCTGCCACCTGCCGGCCGTAGTATAAGTGATGTGATTGTTGAGGGGAAGGACAGGGTTGTTAGAAAACGACCACGAGGTTTACAAAACAACCAGAATCAATGTCATGAATCAGTGTGGCTCATACCTGCCACGTTAAGAAGTGTTTCAAAGCCTCTTAAGCCCACGATTCTTACAAAACAACAAGAAACAATGTCGTGACTTGTAGCTTGGCTCATATTTATGTTAAAAAAAATGCTTCAAAGCCCCTTGAAAACACGCTACTCATCCGTCTGACAGCTAGCACAACTTGCTGCTGACGAGTTATACGCATTAGGAGCAGATATTTTGATATCTATATTCAAGATCCCTAATCGGAAGAGGAATGGATGGTATGTGCATCGGCTTTAATATCGCCTGGGCATTAGCAGCGCTGTCGCTACATGTCGAACGCGAACCAAGAAAAAACAGGCAAAAAGGAACAGGACACGCCAGGCGCGACGCGTGTCAGATAACTTCGTCGTGGGACTCCGCCTACACGCATCGCGATAAAACAGAAAAATAAATGACGACCTGATAGCGACGGGACTGACCCGACAAGCGTGCATGACACTGATCACGTCTGGCACGTGCGATATTTGCAGCCACTGAGGTGAAATCACAGGGCATGTATGGGCATGCATCAGGGGGAACAGGGTGTTGTTTCATACTCGTATGGAGGTTCAGAAACCCCCCGGCTTTTCGCTCTCCCTTGGTCCAAAAGAGGAACCGAAAGCCCTCGCTAGTGAGACGCCGAGTGGCCTTGATAGCGTGGAATAGCAGGTAGAGGTCAGGTGCAAGGCGATTGATCGCCACGGCATTACGATAGGGAGATGTCATTGGTTAGATGCGCTCCTATGAAAGACATTTGCCGATTCGTTAATTCTTGATCTCGCGAAAGACCTCATGACCCATGAGCGGATTTATGGCGCTGTGTCTCTGTCTTCTTCTTTATGTCCTGTTACCCTGCGCGCTGTTTGGCTAAGAATCGCGCACCAACTGGCTCGGCTACTTCCCTTGATCGATTTATGGATCGTTCTTGGAGGGGGAGGTCGGCGGGGTCCCATTTCAACCATGTATTTTTTGAAAATTTTCTTTAAAAAAATAAATTCATAAAATTGAACGTCCATAGAAGGTAGCGACATTTTGCATGATTTTGCACGCATTAGTGATTGCCAACATGGCCAAAATAAAAATATATGAGCAATGTCTTGAGCTTACCCCTCACTATTTCAAAGATTTCTGCTACGAAACTTTGCACACAGCTCCGTATGAGTTCCTCAGGATCCTGAAGGCAAAGGCAGTATCGTGTGGCGGAAATTTCAGCGGAAATGAACCGCTTCGATCAGCCATCACACTTTCACCATTGTTTGTACTTACTGCTCCTGAATCAACGATGCGACTTTATGCACATTCGTGATGCTATGTATCTGAAAAACGTTATTGGACACTCGGCAAGTGTTTTCAGAGATAGTGAGCCTACTTCTTGTACCAGTGTCCACAGGTGGTGTTTGTTCGGTCGCTGTCATTTGCACGCGCCACTAACTTTTTTTTTTTCTCCCGTCCTTACCTCTCCTTCCCCTGACACCACTCGGTGGAAGATAAAGCGAGACAAACACCGAGTCCGCCATGGCTAAGCGTCGTCAGCCAGCTCTGAAAGAGAAAGCAGTCTGAGAGAGAGGAGGAAAGTGGGAGAACGAAGCGAATAAGAGCGCTGGTCAGTCACGATACCAAGCCAGGACAAACAGCCGGGAAAAAAGAAAAAAAAAGTTAGTAGGAGAAGAAAATCACAGAGAGCGAGAGACAGTAAAGTGTACAGAGGAGCAAAGACCGTCTTCTGAAAACATCTTAGCCCTCGCTCCCAGCGTTGCATGCATGCAAACAACGTGATAAAAGCTAACTCGGCTACAAGACAGGTCACCAAGGAAGAACCCGCGGGTGCTGATGCCTCGTGAGCGGCGACGCCTTCGGGAGCCACCCGTCCGGCGCCTCCTCTCCCTTTCCCTCTCTCGGGCTCCTTACGGCCCGTTCTTTCATCTACTCAGGTGCTTTCTCCTCTGCGTCTATTTTACTTCCAAGTCAGCCGGTGGTCGGCACGTGCAAAGAGCTTCCACGCGGAACGGTGCGCCCCTCCCGGGCCGCTGAAAGACACACGAAAGAAGAAAGAGAAGAGATGATGGTGGAGGGAGGAGGTGAAGGGGAGAGAGAAAGAAATGCAGTAGCAACTACACGAGGGAACGGCGCGCGAGCCGGCTCCCGAAGGAAGCTGGACACGCGCGCACGCCTGGCGCACTTTCGTGAATTGAACCGTGCTCCGCAAAATGGCGCCTGGAGAGGAGGAGGCAGCGTGGAGAGGAGGAGTAGGCGCGCCCCATTGGCCGAGACGCGGGGAAGAGAAGCGGGGAGGAGGCGGAGGGTAGCGGTCGCATCCCGGCGCGCGCGTGGCGGCAGTCGGAACTCCGAAGCGCGTGCCGGGACTTGGCCGAGATCTCTCTGCTCTTCAGGACTCGTGTCGTGGCCCGCCCGCCGGTCGAGCGGGAAAGGATACGCGCCGAGCGATGACCATGCCTCCTTCCGAGCGGGGATTCGGATTCGTGCACCATCAGCTGCACCAGAGCAAGGCGGAGAGCCGAAGGGTGAGAGGGATTTGCACTTTTTGGCCACTCCTGTCATTGTTTTATTGACTACTGGTTGCGCCCAGCAACCTATTACTCCGCTAACACGGTCTAATGCCTGTGTCATGTCAATGAAATGACTACATCAGGAGACAGCTTGTGAACCTAGTTGTTACTTCTTAACGCTGTCGCAAATACAGGTGTTGTTAGCGCGACGTTTAAACAGCATTCCGACTGACACCACTTTCGCACAACCAGTTCCTTTCGTCTTTGAAGTTTTCTGCATCGTGTTCACAATGCAATCCCGGTAAGCTCCGTTGAACACATTTAACATGCAATAGTACTTAATGGGATCCCAACAGTGTAGGTGGCTAGTTCCGTTTCAACTAACGGTTAATCTCTGGCTCGTTTTTATATTATCCCGCCATTAAATGTGCAGCCTTTGCCATAAGTAACCAGGCTGCATTGTTTGCTTTTCATGCGAATAGTAGAGCCCTTGCGGCTTCCCTAAAGATAAAGAGGTCTCGTAATGTGAGGACAAGGGTTCTCTTTACCACACAGAGATTTAGAGCTGGAGGGCTGGCATAATAGCTTCAATATACGACTGAGAACCAAACCGTCCAGCCTGGTAACTTTTGCCAAAAACTGTACCTACGCTGTCCCTTGTGAAATCATATTCAAGTTGACAAGTTGAGATGGTCGCATGGTTTTTGCGACCAAACTTTCAATACTTATTTTCGCCTCATGTCAGCTGACGATCATTTCAGTGATTTTTTTCCCTTTAACGCAGCTCCCTTTGCAAACAGCACCGCGTGTTGACCGTTTCCTTTAGTCAGTGATTTTATTGTGGTGTTGTATTTGGCTGACATCTTTGTACCAAAACGCTTGGCAGATCGCCTGACAAGGTCCGAAACTCCTCAGAATTGTCTAAAATAACTTTGCAATAAATAAAACAAGAAATGAACCAGACAAAACAAAAGGCAACTTCCTGCAAATATACACTAGTTCAGTGCATGGGTTCTTGATGTACTATCATTATGCATATTAGCTGAGTGGTTTGTTATATACTTGTATGTCTGGGAACGTCATTATCCAAACGAGCTTGTGCCCTTGGGCTCTGATGCAACCGTTTAATTTCAAATGAGGCTCCAACTCCGTGTCGTCATAGAGACTGAAATGTTTCAGTTTGACAAATTCAGTTTGGCCATGTCCCATACCTATGCTTTTGGTTCTTCATATGTACCCTCAAGGGCCAGGTTTTTCGCCGAAGTTTGCTTTCTGACGATTCTGTGTAAGACACCAAACTCGTTATCACGGGGTTTCTGGTTTGCTGTCTGCTTAGCATAGTTTTCGACCCAGTTTTTGGCACCAGTATGTGCTTAGCTGGCCATACATGCGATATTCACCTGACATTTTCGGCCCCTGTACGGTAACACGTCGCAATCATGGTTAAACGGCTAACGGCGGTCCTTCTATTTCACTAATCGCGTAGACGATGCTTTGATGAAATGTCTGCACGCGGGCAATCTGTGGAAGGGCAGCTTCCTTGATGAATTTTCCTACTTCCATTTGTCCATCATTTAAAAGCGACTGAAGCTTGAAAGATCAAAGAGGCATTGACCGTTTTAAGCTCTTGCGCCTGAAGGGAGCTCGTGGCGTTCACACCTGCGGTGCTTCTGCCTGAACTGTTTTTAATGGCGCAGGGTTTGTACAGTCATGTGCGAATCGGTTCTTCAGACCTTGCGTTATACAGGATTAAGATTCTGAGCCACTTAATCACGAAGGCGCCGCACGTGACCTCTTGAACCAAAGCCGCAGTTTTCTGGCCAGTCGATGCTAGCACGTGTATGTACAGTCTTGGTCAAAAGTCTTAAGGCCAGAGGCTTTTTGCTTCAGCCGCATAACAGAGCCATTACGGCACTATTAATGACCGAATGACCTTGAAATGCTAGCAGAAGGTTTCTTCTTGCGGTAGAGGAGTTTTCTGCTTGACTTGTTTTTCGAGTGATTCTACAGGAACATTCTATAGGAACATTCATTTCGCTGCAGCTGAACGCTGTGGCCTTAAGACTTTTGACCAAGACTGCAGATGTTTCGATTTTTGGAATGAACTCATTCAAGACGTTGGGAAGACACTTCTACCCGAGCTGTTCTGCTCATGCTCCTTATGCAATTGTCTAAATCGATTGTCCTTTGTTGGCGAGAGTAAACACCCCTGTGGGATCTTAAGGTGACCCCCTCTACGTCTTTTTGGCATCATGGATGCGCATAGACACGATATAATACCGGCGCTAATTCGCTCCGCTCATGAAAGAAGCCCAGTACTGAATGGCACGTCTCTCTGGGAACTGCGTCGAGAGGTAAATCTGTAGGGAAGGGCGCCGGTGCCCTTCTGTGCACCCTCCGTACAGACTCGACAGACAGCCGTACGTGATTGCGGCAGGAGCAAACAGAGGAGAGAGCGAGAGAGTATAAAGCTGAGCACGCTGGCCGAGAAATAGGAACAAGAAACATGGAGAGAGCGAGGCGACGACATGCGTCAGCACGCGCCAGTCGGTCGTGGCCGGGGGGGCTCGACGCGCGTGCCTCCTCGGGGTTCCTGCCCCTGATTGGTCAGGCGAGCACGTGCCCAGCGCGCGACCGCTCGTCCTCCAATCGGCCGGCGGAACTGAGGGCTGCTTGGCGGCGCGCACCGCGCCACTACCCCCTCCTTGCCTGGCCTGGAGAGCCGCGAGCGACTAGATACCGCCGTTGACTTCTGCTATTTTGTGTCCCGGCACCGTGATTCTTTTTATCAACGGACCGGCGTGCCATCGTTATCGCGGGGCGAGCTAACAATACCCGCTTCGCTGCCGTTGCCGCTACGCCCGCACTTGCCATACTGGGGATCGCCTCGGCCCACCTCGCGGCCTGCAAAGGCGCGCCGCGATGACGTAGCTGCCACGGCTCCGATAAGGAGAGGACTCCTGACTGAGAGAAAGCTAGCCTCAGGGGGAGGGGGACGAGGGTCGTAGGCTCGGCAGGCAACGACGCCGAGACGAGCCGCTGCTTGGCCGATAACTGAGCTGCGAGGCGCTGAGGGTTGCCCTCCCTGATAAACTGATTCCCTCTTCCCCAGCCTGCTACGGAGTATAGCTCAACTCGGTGATGGCGAAACGAGAGTCCTCTAGTGAGAGTGGCGCACGACTTCTTCTCTCGGACGTCTTCTGCGCGAGAAAGCGGAGTGTATAAAACGCGGTGACTTTCTTGCAGGACGCCGGATAGGGACGGTTTCCATTATCGCGAGGCCCTGCGTCACGTGCGCGCTTGTGACGTTATAGCGTGGGCTTATCTCGGACTATATAACGGCGGGAAGCTGGTGTGAACGTGACGTGGGTGTTCGGGACATTAGGATCTCCCTGGTAAAAGAAAAAAAAAGGAGATGGATGGATTTACTGTTTTGGGTTAAAGATCCCCAGGTGGTCGAAATTATTCCGGAGCCTTCCACTATGGCACCTCTTCTTCCTTTCTTCTTTCACTCCCTCCTTTATCCCTTCCCTTACGGCGCGGTTCAGGTGTCCAACGATATATGGGACAGATATTGCGCCATTTCCTTTCCCCCCAAAAACCAATTATTATTATTATTAACAGAGTTCAGGTTACCAAATGGCGCTGCCATGCGGAGTTCTCCGCTAAGCACAGCTCGAGGCATCTAATGCTTGCATTCTGTTCCCGGTTTCTTCTCAAGAACACAGTCATTGAGATTTGGCATATCATAACATTTCTGTTGATCATCTGTTTCTGTTATTCACCGCACCGAGTGTCGGATCCAGGTGATGGCGGACGTCGGGTAGACCTTGAGTCAATAAAGACAACAACGAAGCCGGATTATACACTTGGAACTAATTTGCGATGATGTCCAAGTCGATCTAACGGTTTTATCATTCTTGGGTTTTAAAGCTTCTGAAACGCGCAGGTAATTAATATCTTAGCAGTTTCGTTGCTCAGATCTTGAGCCCTGGGCAGATAACAGGCCATGAGCTAAACGTTACTGCTTCAAATGCTATCCTCCCATTGTGTTTGAGGTGACGCTGGTAGCAAGTGTAAAATAAGGGCTTTTTGAAAACATTGTGGGGCGTATCACTCACAGGGCGCTATAATGACGATTCAACTTCGATGGGGCAAGGACAGCTGCGCGAAGCAGATCGATGGTTAATGTGTGTTCGCCCGCATGACGTTGGGTCTCAGATCAAATTTACTAAGCATTCCACTCCAGGAAGCCTCAACGAAAATCCGCTGATAGGCTTGGGGTATACCTATTCGCATCTGTTCTCCAGCTTCCCGCAGAACAGTTATCTACAGCGTGATATTGCCATTACAACCTTCAGATATCGGTCTCACTACATCATACTCACTTGCACAGTGTAGTCCAAAGTAGCAGAGCCGAGCGAACTCTGAACGATGCGCTCAGTTGATATGAAATCAATGCCAAAGGAGCTGCCATTCTGTTGATCTATAGCGAGGTATCGTTATGCCCCTAGCCGAGTCTGCTGTGTGGGGAGATAGCGGCACTGTTTTATCCAAGCCGGAACTTGGACGTTCTTCGATGCGTCATTGTCTGACCACTAATCTCCGCTACGGAGAATCACCCCCTTCTCAACTGATGTGTGCAGCGGTCTTTCCATGGTATGGAGTAATAGCGGGTGGACGCAGATCCCCTTTGAAGATGTCGGAAGCGACAAGTAGCCGATAAAGCAACTTTTTTTTCTTGGTAGCCAGGTGAAGTGCGAGACCTCCCCCATGCCGCGACTCCTCCCGCTCTGTCTGCTGGCCATTCTCGATAAGGAACCGCTTGACGCTCGCTGTCGAGACAACGCACTTGCTTGCCGTTAAATAGAGAGAGAGAGGGGGAAAGAGGAAGGTAAGGGTGCCTCGTGTATGTACTCTACATAGAAACACCCAGTCATCGGGATCTTTGAAATATGTTGGGTGTCGCGCACGCGTTATAAGCGCGGGCTGATTGTCATCAACCCGACTCAGTTGTGATGTCAAAAAGTGCACCGTACACGGCCTCTTCTATAGAATACAAGCACGGAGCCTGGTGGCCATTACTGAGGCTAAACTTTGTAAGCGTTCTCACCTTACGGCCTGTGTTACGGAGGCGTTAGCATCGAGCAGCTGCGTGATGATAGCCTTTACTTCTTATTATTTGCTTTTTTTTCACAACCGCGAACTATCCACAAACATGCAGAGATGAAGGCCTAAGGTTTGAAGAAGTCGGCATAATTTGTGTAGGCCGCTTCTCAGCGCAGCGGAAACGGGCTGGTGAACAACAAAAACAATGGAGACAGACATGGAATGATGGTCATCATGTACGAACTATCATTACCAGGGATTCGGGACAGCCCCCAGTCGGTGTCGTTAAGCCTATAGCGCTCTTTGACGTTATGTGGTGCAGCCACTCTGTCATTCGTTTTTCTTACGACACGGATGACGTCACCGCGCTGTTTTTCGACGTTCAAAGCCATGCGTTACGTAGTGGCAGAATTCTTGGTAATCGTGCACTTCCAAACAGCCGTAAGCGTCCAGCCTCTACAGAGGTCATGATATGAACGACCGCGACTCTGCCTCAGACATTGATTTTACGGTCGTGTCAAGTGAAATGTCTACCAGTAAAGACAACAGAGGCAAGAAGGATAGTTGCATCATGACTGTGATAACGTAGGGCTGGCACTACGCCATTAGGAAGAGTAGTAATCAGACCATATATAAGACGTTCGTTATCTGAACGGCTAGGTTCCTCGTTCAGGGTCTAAGATTAAGCTCACTGCCCGAGACTGTGATTCGCGGCCTTCACGGGACACTATCCACTGCTCCACACCGTCATCCCTGCGTACAAGCCAAGCACCAGACGTCATAATTTTTTTTTTTTTTGCAAAAATGAATGAGAACGTTCAGCTTTACTTCAATTATGTAATGAACACAAAAAATCATATAGCATGGGAGAGGTGCAAGCAGGATGGGTCTTGATTGCCTATAATCTGAGCAAAAGTATTTTAAAAGGCACAGACTCTGCCTGTAACAACCTGCACACTTGTTGTGTGCACTCTAATATCAGGATCACGGGCTAGCGTCGCTTTTATCAATGGCCTCTAGATCTGTTTTTATTTTGTTCACTGTATCTCGATAAAATGCCTTTTTGCGGCAGCTTGATACGGTACTGCGTTAGATCTAACTCAAAGCTGGCACAAATAACGATGTCTTCCCGGTACCAGGGATCACTCATTGTTGCACACGTGTCTCTGACCTCTTGGCAAAGAGTGGCGAAGTTCAGTGTACGTCCTTTTGTTGTTCCTTCCAGCTTACCCCTGCACGCTTGAATTGATTTAAAATCTTATAGCATTGTGCGTGACGTTACAGCTTATCGATAACAGCTATAGATTCTTGGGAAATGCTACGAGCGCACTTAGGCTCTGTGACTAAAATATCTCATCGCTAATGTGTTCCACACAGAATGGAGCTGTCTGTGGTGCAATTTTTTTATGATCTGTTGAATGGGGTCACTGCATTGTTGTCACGGCCTTCGAGCTATGCGGGGCAGTCATAGCGAGCTTAGTAAGGATAACAGTTCGTCGACCTTTGTTTTTGTTTTGTTTTTCATGGCATTCATTTGACGTCATGTGTACATTGCTCCTTTATCTTTTTTTGGTCGCTTAAAAAAAAAAAACGAATGAGGCTTCCTCCCGACTATCATTCAGCGTGTTTTTATACTCTTCCATTTATCAGAAAATGCGCTATTAAAGCTCAGCACATTTGATCTCTTGTGAGGATGTGCAAATTTGCAGAAATTTTAAAAGCGCGAGTACCTGCATTCCGCTGAAGAAGTGCAATCGTTCGAGTTGGCAGTTGAATATTTTGCGGCTAGTGTGTATGTGTCTGAGTTCTGGATCAACCCTCACAACATAAAGAGTGAACCCGCCGCGGCGGCTCAGTGGTTAGTGCGTTCGGCTATTGATCAGGAGTACCCGGGTTCGAACCCGACCGCGGTGGCTGCGTTTTTATGGAGGCAAAACGCTAAGGCGCCCGTGTGCTGTGCGATGTCAGTGCACGTTAAAGATAATAATAATAATAATAATAATTGGTTTTTGGGGAAAGGAAATGGCGCAGTATCTGTCTGATATATCGTTGGACACTTGAACCGCGCCGTAAGGGAAGGGATAAAGGAGGGAGTGAAAGAAGAAAGGAAGTAACAGGTGCCCTAGTGGAGGGCTCCGGAATAATTTCGACCACCTGGGGATCTTTAGCGTGCACTGACATCGCACAGCACACGGGCGCCTTAGCATTTTTCCTCCATAAAAACGCAGACGCCGCGGTCGGGTTCGAACCCGAGAACTCCGGCTCAGTAGTCGAGCGTTAAAGATCCCCAGGTGGTCGAAATTATCCCGGAGCCCTCCACTACGACACCTCGTTCTTCCTTTCTTCTTTCAATCCGTCCTCTATCCCTTCCCTTACGGCGCGGTTCAGGTGTCCAACGATATATGAGACAGGTACGGCGACATTTCCTTTCTCCCAAAACCAATTATAATATAAAGAGTGCCGCAACCTATATATAGGAGGGCAAAAGAAGGTGACGGCATGGGAAACACACATCTCAGCGCTCTTGGCGCACCTCGAAAACAGTTCCATCGCACGTTACGCGGGAACATTGTTTTCGTGTACGCGACGATAGCCGGTTGAGTGTCTTGTTTTTGCTGCGGGCATGCTCAAGACGGTCGCCCAGGCGCGGGCCAACTGACGGAGAACTCAAAGTCGGCCTCAGGAAAAAGAAAAGGAAAAAAAAAATCAGCCTGGAAGATGAGAAGTACTTGCAGCTCGGCTTGTTGGTGCGCTCTTATGTCGTTCTGAAAACAGCCGGGAAGATATCTCGCGCACACACGCACAAACCGACATTCATCTTCAACTCGTGCACGTCCAGGCCCTAGAGAGTTTTATAAAAATTGGCGGAGGTATCGCATAGTTAAACATGGTATTCAGGGAAAACTTCACAGCACTGGGTACGTGACGTCATTCATGCGACTAATCACATTACCCCCTTTCTCTAACACAAAAATGAAGGGTCATCCAAAGGTCAAAAGTCATTGTATGGTCAAGGTCAAACGTCATCAGCATGTGGTGCGACACCAAGATGGTCCACAAGGTTAGACTGAAGGGCTTGTTGTGACGCGACTTGTAGCCATGCATGACCTCTGACTCGGTTGAGGTCAAATTTAGTGCCACGCGAGGCGCGGCTCTACCTAACTAAAGTAGTGAAGCTTTCGCCTCAAAAGCCACACACTGCGCGATGTCCTTCGGAGTGGGTTGGCTTGGTTTATGGGTGTTTAACGTCCCAAAGCGACTCAGACTGTGAGAGACGCCGTAGTGAAGGGCTCCGGAAATTTCGACCACCTGGGATTCTTTAACGTGCACTGACATCGCACAGTACACGGCCCTCTAGAACAGAGTGGGTGCACCTGACTGCGCAGTTACGGAGGCAGAGGCAATGATTGAGGATTGATGAATTTGCGCGAGTTTCACCTCGGGGCAGGCTCCTGCTTCTCACTTGAACTTCACCACTTTTCTTCTCGCGTGGAGGACGGGTGCTGCTATTTCCTATTAAACTCGCTTTTTTCTTCTTTTTTTTTTGCCAAGCTACCTTACCTCCGGAGGAGAAAAAAACGTTGGAGGAAGCGACACGCGCCTTGTCCTCCATATTCATTAGGGAAAATTGTTCACGTGCTAGGACAGGCGCCATGATCATCTCATTAGGCGCTGCAAAGCCGCGCATATAGAAACTGGCCGAACGTTTTGCACGGTCGGCACGCGTCACACCCCACGCTTTCTGACGTCACAGCCTGCCCTGAAAGCCTATTAGCATCTATTAGCGGTTTCAAGAGGAAGAAAATGCTGCCCGCGGCAAATTTGCGGAGCATTAAGAGATATTCTTATGCAAATTGACACATATTGCATTTCCGTTCATGCCCAAGGAGGGTATGGTTTACGGTTCTTCAGTGCCTCCGTGGTACGTAGCTCAGTGGTTATGGCGCTCGGTTGCTAACCCGAAAGACGCGGGTTCGATCCGGGCAGCGGCGGTCGAATTTCGATGGAGGCGAAATTCTAAAGGGCCGTGTTTTGTGCGATGTCAGTGCATGTGAAAGAACCCCAGGTGGTCGAAATTTCCGGAGCCCTCCACTACGCCGTCCCTCTTAACCTGAGTCGCTTTGGGACGTTAAAGCCCCATAAACCCATACGGCTGTTCAAGGTCCCCGCCGTGGTGGCTCAGTGGTTAGGGCGCTCGACTACTGATCCGGAGTACCCGGGTTCGAACCCAACCGCGGCGGCTGCGTTTTTATGGAGGAAAAACGCTAAGGCGCCCGTGTGCTGTGCGATGTCAGTGCACGTTAAAGATCCCCAGGTGGTCGAAATTATTCCGGAGCCCTCCACTACGGCACCCCTTTCTTCTTTCACTCCCTCCTTTATCCCTTCCCTTACGGCGCGGTTCAGGTGTCCAACGATATATGAGACAGATACTGCGCCGTTTACTTTCCACAAAAACCAATTATTATTGTTCAAGGTCCCTTGCTCTGTTCTGGACGTTGTCAGTCCTGAGTGTTGTACGTGTGCTCATTATGGGTTAAGGAAAGCGTTAGATACTTTATTTTTAGCTTTCTGTTTCCTTCAGTATCGGGGTGATAGCGCACGCACATCGCCAGCGTGCAAGTGCTATTGAATAGAATGGATTTGACACCAAGCCTTCCGAAGCAGCTGCTTTGCATTGACAGACTGGATGTGAAGCTTACAAAATGGCCTGCCTTCCGCGTGTGCATTGTATGCCTATGCAAGCGCTACAACCAGCGCATATAATCGCAACTTCCAGCGGAGAGTTACCGTTACTTGCTGGCGGCTGTGTGTTTATGCAAAATGCTAACGCATTGTCACTGGAATGTTTGGAGAAACGCGACAACGCTAAGAATCGAACGGCTAAAAATGGAAATGAATAATAATTTGCACATTTCAAGACTGCTCATTTGTTAATCGATGTAAAAAGTATATTCCGCGTCGTCGCGCGCAGCCAGACTTGATGAGTCTCCCAGTAAATAAAGCTTTGCTACCAGTTCCATCAGTGCACACTTAGCGATGCTGAAGCTTTGTGATGACGGGATGCTTTTTTCCTGCACAAAGTCGCCTTGACGAAGTCTAAATACTTTCTAGCGCTACCGCATCAGTGGTATCCACATGATCGCTGCGAGTTGTGGTTAGCAACACACGTGGGTGTTGCTAACCAAACGACTGAAATGCGACTTAATTGCTAAACATCTACACTATCTTCAAATGCGGAGGCCAGCGGGCCAGATCATTTGTATTATTTACTGGCGATGTTTTCGCGAGGGAGAAAAAAATTGATTCGTTTTTGTCTTTTTCTTTGGCCCTCGCAGGCGTCCAAGCCCTTGATGGAAAAGCGTCGCCGGGCGCGCATCAACCACAGCTTATCGCAGCTCAAGAGCCTCCTGCTAGACGGACACAGCAAGAAAGAATCTCAGGTAGGCACCGCCTCGTCTGCTCTTTGGGTTTATGTGCACATTTGTGGGTATACTTTCGTCCGAAGCATGGCGGTAGCAACCTTTTATTGTTGAGCGCATTCTTGGTCGTCTGATACCGGCGGACTACGCGGATTAAACCATAACGAATGTTATCGTTGCCCTTGTGGTTCGCGAGCGTGACGACCAACGTGGCGTCAGTCCAGCAATGCATTTGCATACATGCATCTCCATACATGTTTTTAAGGATAACAGCGCGATAGATGGGTACGCGAAAGAGGCGCTGTTACCCTCAAGAATATCAAGAATTAGAGATTGTACATGTATTATGCAAGTGCTGTGTTGAAAGAGGAACGAATGCAAAACCTGGGTTTTTCGGGCCTTGATACGAAGAAAACTTGGCATCTGTGCATATGCGGCTGTAAATTAAGGGACCACTCGTTTCAATGCTTTTAAGGCTATCACTTGCATATCATTTTCCGGGGAAAAAAAAACGTTTTTATCCGTCCCGCATCTTTTCCGCATCTTACGAAAGTGTGATTTTCTGATTCAGTAGGCAGAAGGAGGTTGTTGTGACTTGGTAGATTGCGGCATTGCTTCGCGGTGACTTGAAGCGCGTGTGAAATACCTTGCTTGCACGAACGCGCGCTTCGCAACACGTAACAACAACAAGAATAAAAAAAGAACGAGGAAAAACGGCGAACTTGCAGCGTCCAGCTTCAGAGTAATGATTTACTGCGAGAACGCTGGGCTTTACAACATCATAGCGATGAACCTGTCTGTAGGCCTTGAGATATTACCTCCTCCCAAACTCCGTTAGAACCCCTCTGGCCTAATTTCGTGACAACCAGTGGAGAGAGGAGAGCGAATGAGCAGCAGGCGCAGTAAGAATTAACGCCTACAGCAGGCTTCATGCCTTCACTTCGCGCCGTCCTTACCCTTGAAGCAGATCCTTCGTCAGCTCCCCCTGGATCTCTCTTACGCGCCGTTGATGTCCGCGGCCTTAGTTGCACGCGCATAGATAGCACCCCTCCCTTCCTTCACTACGCAACCGGGCTGCCAGCTAAACGGGCTCCCTTGTTTTGAACCCCCCCTCCATTCTGTCCGGCCCCTAACGCGTCCATTCGCTCTTCACCCCTGCGGGCTCCTCTGACCACTTGGCTGCTTTCACCCGCTCAAGCCGACAGGCCTCAGCTGCCACCGAGCGCGGTTGGCCAACGGGTCAAGTGTCAAGGCTACTGCTACTACCGCTACCGTCGTAAAGGCGCGGGGCGCTCCCCCCCCCCCCCCCCCGCACCCCTCTCCACCTCTGTCGTCCTGCTCCCTCGCGGCACGGCCACCGTGCGTCTGGCTCTCGAGAGAGGCCGTTGTTGTTTCCGGTAGCGTGAAGAAAGCACGGCGCACGGGTTCGCGCCGCCCGTTGCATTAACGCTTGCACCGGCGCCGTGATCCCGCCGCACAGTGGCATACCTCGCCCTTGAGAGAGGTGGGGAGGGGCGGAAGCCTTGCCTCGTCGCCACCACCCGCGCCCCTGCCTGCAGCCGTGCGCGCCGAGTGCGGAAGCAGGTGTTGGCGTGCTCTCACTCTCTCGGAGCGAAGCGAGTCGGCGGCCGTCGTGACCGGTGGGCGGGTGCGTGCTGCGGGATGGGCGCCGGAGCGGGGGTCCTCCGTTTTGGCACATTCCATTCGGCCGGGTGGTGTGCTGGTGGCTTGGGAAAAAAAAAAAGGACGGGAAGGGTAGGGAAGGCACATCGCGTTATTCGTGGAAATGCAACGTGCGTCGAATAGCGGAAGTTAAAAAAAAAAAAGTAGTAGGCTTTAACGTACTCGAACCGAGCCGACGTGCGAAAGCGTGTTTAGCCTGGTTGACTAATGCTCTTGCTTTTATTGGTCGTCGGCACGTCTGGCGACGATATTATTTGGATGGTAACTTTTGCTGATAAAGACGACGTGCAATGCACAGCCCGAGAGTGTGTTGCAGTTTAACACGAAGCGCGATAAGCTGCGGGGATAGCCTAGTGCTCTGGTGCAGTCGCCAGCGAATCTGATCTGTTCGCTCCTCCGCTGGTTCGTATCGCAGGCGTTGCAATATTTATTTATGGTTTGGTCAAGGTCACCCTCAAGGTTAAGCTTCACACAAATTTGGTGAGCCGGTTAGACCTCGTAAAGTTGTGCTTTCCCTCTACAAACGCATATTAGTTAAGCTGTTGCAATGATCTCTCTGGCTCCGTAAATATGTCAGCGCTTTCGTAGCGCTAATCCGCATATTTACGAGTCATGATCCAGAGCTAGGGCTCTACTCCGTTTTTATTTATGTTGTTTTTCAAGGAAATTACCCTTTTTTTTCAGACCTATGTGAAGGATGGTATAGCCAACGCGCTTTCTTTCGTTTTACTTATTCATTACAAGGGTTTGCTCCTCGCTAGTGACAGTTGCTCGAATGTGAAATCTCGGGTGTGCAAGGCGCATTTCAGAAGTCTTCAAACGCCCTTGCGGTGGCGGCAATTAATAATTGGTTTTTGGTGGAATGTAAAATGGCGCAGTATCTGTCTCATATATCGTTGGACACCTGAACCGCGCCGTAAGGGAAGGTATAAAGGATGGAGTGAAAGAAGATAGGAACGAATAGGTCCGTAGTGGAGGGCTCCGGAATAATTTCGACCACCTGGGGATCTTTAACGTGCACTGACATCGCACAGCACACGGGCGCCTTATAGCGGTCAAGTGGGAATTGCGGTGGCAGCAAGAACAGCAGTGGTAAGACAGAAGCAGTGACGCGTGAACTTTGCCGCAGTGGAAACAAGCCCGCCTACTTTTCTACTTTACCCAAAAGCCGAGCCCACAAGATTTGATTACACCGGCGGTTCCAACCTCAACTGCCCCCCCCCCCCCCCCAGCTTATTTTGCCGGCCCTCTCGCCTTTCTTCCGTAATTACAGCGCGATGACCCGCACAGCCAACATAAATAGAAGAGTCGCGCGTTCGAGTCACGGGCCGTCACGTCCGAAACCACCGAGCCGTGGCAAGATAGAAGAAGCCCCCCAAAACTCTGGACGACGCCAGTCCCTGGCGCGCGTGCGTGTGCGCGCTCGGGCGAAAGCGAATAGTAATCCCAGCTTCCTGCGGCTCTACTCTCGTCCCTAAACTGGTCGTGACTAAAACCGTCACGCCGCGGCGCTCCTCTCCCTCGAGTCACACTTCACCGTACTACACCCTCTCTCTGTGCCCAGCTCCTGAGTCCCTAACACCACCGCCACGGTCGTGTCTCGCCTGCAGCCGTCAGATCTACAGGTGTCGGAGACGCCGCGACTCACGAGAATGACGGCATGAAAATCGTGTATAAAAAGATGCGGCGGAGGCCAGAAAGCGTACATCATCAGCGGCGCGTGCACTGCCCTCGCCACCGCTGCGCAGGCAGAGAAAAAAGAAAGCAGCGCACACTCCTCTCTTTTCTCGAAAGGCTTCGCGATTCCTTTCACGCAGCGACGTGCCCTTCCCCTCGGCTCGCTTGTCTGATCTCCAAGGACGCCGCTGAGTGCCTCGGCTTCTTCTGGGTGGCACGTGCCGTTTTCAGCCCTTCCTGCCGGCACGCTAGACGGAGGGCACGCATGAAATGTCAGAACAAAAACAACAAAAAAAGCGTACGTAGTTCTTTTAGCTTTTTTTTCTTAGGCGAGACAGGAGCCCGGCGTGCCGTGACGATCGTGCCGCACGCTCGGCGTCGTCGGTTTTCCTTTACGCTTGTCACTTTCCATCTTTATCTTTACTGTTGCGTTCCGGCCGGACGACATCGTGCGCTGGACAGTCTCCGTTTTCGTGGCTTTTTTCTTTTTCGTCTCGAATCGGGTGTAGATGGCCGCTGACTGCGCGTTCCGCTGGTCGCTGTTGATGTGTGTCTGGCTCTAGGTTGGTACACGCCGGCAGCTCACCGCGCTGTTTCGTTTGAGATCCATCGCCCTCGAGCGGGCCGCCGCTTCGAGCCCAGCCCTTGCGGCACGCCTCTCATGGCGGTCAATCTTCATGCGTGTCCTTTAGTGTGCGCCCCGTGTGAGCACGGCTTCTAAGGTGGACGGCCTAGAAACACGTGTCGATTCAGTTCTGATATGGGCGCGACTGGACTAGGCGGAAAGTTGGAAGGTTTGTCCCGTGGAATGGCACTCTCGGGGAAACATTTGTTTCACTTTTTTTTTTTTTTACAATCAGAGCCACGTGTCCGTGAATCACCGGCAGAATACCCCGAAGTAACAACGAGTTGATTTGTGTTGAAACGTCAAGGAAGCCACGGTCTGTCAGAAGAACTTTTCCTTTAAAATACGAATTTCTTAGTCATACGCTTTCTGCGCATATATCATACAAGGCTTCACGGGCTTCTGTAAATGCGACTAGTAAAGGAAAGGAATGGTGCCTGCTCTTTGCGCGGTGCTATTTCGTGCGCCCTGCTTCAGTCAGCCTAACTTCCCGCGCACGTGGACTTTTGAACGAACGTCAACGGGGAATAGAATCGACGCACCTGCACGGTTCCCTCTCAAGGCTAAGATCCTTCAGTACTCTGTTATGGCCACTATTCATCGGCCCTCGTTACGGCGTTTTTAGCGCGCTGTACATGTCCTCCGGGCTGGTATACGGTATCTTGTTCAGAACTGAATCCTCTTTCCCTCAAAGCTTCGAAAAAAGCTCGTAAGAGCGTGATAGAAGCAGGCCGGAATCACCTTCTATAATGAGCACTGCGCTGAATAACGAATGGCGAGCCGACAGCGAAAACTTTTTCGACCAACGACGGTCGTCGTTTGCGTCCTCGGTTCGTTTACTTCTTTTTGCGTCGAAAGGACGAAGGAAAGGAACAGAGGGCAAGACGAAAAGCGCGTGGACGGTGATTATCGGTCCTCTCTTAAAAGTGGGTACGTCGACGAGGCGCGACTGTGCTTCTGGAAGATGAATTGCTCCGCTAGGACTCGCCCTTTCTTCGTCTGGCCACAGTCATCATCGACACTGTTCCCGCGGCTCCCTCCTTTCTCGTTCCCACAGTGGCGAACAGCCCTTAGCCGATACCTGGAAGCCTTCGTTGTCACAATGGCCGTTTTCCCGTCTCTTTTGCTTCAGCGCCCGCGAGCTCATCAAAAGATGGCGTCGGCGGCGAACAGGCAACAACAAAGAAGGATGAGCGGCCTCAGGCCACGGAGCCTCGTACGGCACTTAGGATGGTACGATCACGGCTGGCACCACCTTGGGGAGTTTGGGGGTAGCCCGCCCGGACCAGGCGCCAGAGGTCCGCCCTCTCCAGTAGCTTGAAGCACTGGAGGGCAGGAGCCGGCGGCGCCTTCTGGAGTCCCGCGTCCTCCTGGTTTAGGTTTGTCAGCTCGCTCGCATTGTATTGCCCCTGTATCGAGGGGGGAAGTGGGGTAAGAAGAGCGTTCGGTCCACCAAATGGGTGGCTTCTCCAACGAGACCTGGCGGCCGGAGCAGCGACGGCGAAGTTATCGCTTTCTTCCGGATTTTCGTGCAGTACAGAGAGATGGGAGGGGGGAGCCCCGAGGCTGGCCGAGCAACGCGTTCCCCTCTACATCAGTGTGCCGAGCAGGGAGCTACGGCGGTACTAATGGCAGCACTAATTTGAAGGAGCCGCCGGTAGCTGAGGCGAGCTAGCAAAACGGGGGTTGGAGCAACGGGAAAGGGGATTCCCGGCGGGTTGCCGTGGCCCGTTCCTTCTCCTGCTGAGTCTCCCGCGGGGAGTTTTTACTCGCGGTCGCGCGGGGTTTGGAAAGTGAGGAACGGCCACTCCCTGAAACTTGGTCCGCCGAGAGGTTGGGGGGTAGGCGGGAGAGATGCGCTACCAAGAAAGCCACAGCGCGCGCGTGTGTGCGCCCCGCTTGGAGACGAACGGCGCCAGCAACCCCGATAACCGCTGTCTTCCCCTTGACGCGCGCACGCTTTGAAGGCGTTCGCGAGCGCCGCAGAGAACAGAGGGGCGTAGCAGGCCCGGCTGATTCTGACCGGGGCGCACCTTTCTTGAACCTCGCCTCTCTTGGCCGCCACCGGGGCGCGCGCATGGCCTTGGCGGGAAGCCCTTCCTCGCCACAGATCCACAGCCACCTCTTGCACGCGCTGTTGCTGGCACTACGTGCAACGGGAAGGAAAGAGCTCGCGTTCTCTTCGGTGCGGCGTGGAAAGTATTCAAAAGGCGTCACTGGTCTCGCTGCCGTTTCTTGCTGCTGCTCGGCTTTTGTGACGCAGCGGTGGGCAACCAGCCGCGCCGCGTTCTCAGGCTTGCACGTTCTTGTGTACTTTTTTTTTTCTGTTCATATTGCTGGCTGGTCTCACCAAACGGGATAAAATGAAAAAGTGGTAGAGGAGTGTCGGATGTTTCACAGCTCGAGTCGTTATTTTTCTCTCTCTCTCGGGACGCGAGGGCGATTCTTCTCCTTATGTGGGTCAGTCACGCGCCCAGAGGAGTCTGAAAGGGCGCCTCTTCGTCCGCCTTTCTCCGGCTTCCGCCCCCCCCCCCCCCCCCCCCCCCCTCGAATGGAACTGTACGCGTGCACACACGTGCGCGTGGGGGCGGGCGCGTGCGTGTTTTTGGCGCGCTTTTCTGGGTTCGGAGTCGGTCGGCCTTGCTGCTATTCTCTGAAATCTTTCTTTGCCACTAGCGCGCGTCCTCGTATTGTCTGCGTGCGCTCATGAGGGGATCTTGCGTGGAAACGTTATAGCTCGCCCAAGAAGAGTAGTTCACTGCAAATTCTTTTCGTGCTCAATGAAGTGTGCACATAAATTGTTGCCGTACTAGACCTTTCGCCGGCGTGACAGCTGTTTATACCCGATTCACTGTCACGTCATGCAATGTCGAAGAAGCGGTGGTGTGTTGAAGCCCGGAAGTATTGCATCGGGCTTACGCACAACATCTCTGAAAAGAAGGTCGCCAATTTTTACAAATATCGGGAGAACCTTCATGACAGTGCAGTCCGCCGCGGCACGCTGGTAATGTTTCGTATTGGCGCTAAGGTTTGGCGGTTACTATACCTGGCCTCAGTCGGCTTGTACGACAACACATTCACACAGTTCATGATTTAAAGAGGGGCTTAGCGCGACCGAAGCAAGGACATGAGAGGGACATAGGCTCATCCAAATCATGACTTGCCAACTAGCTCAAAATTTCCACATTTGCTCACGCGGCGTTCTTCGCGCGCACCGCTTCCACGTCCAGTCCAGGCTTGGTCAGGCTCGACTGTCTTGGCATGCAAGTTCCGTGTCAGAAATGACTCGAACTTTCACTCAACATGGAACAATATCGTAGCTCAAAGTGCATCATGAGCGCGTGCTGCAATGATGACGCAAAGAATCATCTCTGGGGTGGCTTGTCACGGCTGCTTACTAACTGACGCTGCATCTTTCACTCGCACCTTGCGTCCTTCTAGAACTGCCTCCAACCTTCTCCGTTGTCCATCTGCGAACTGATACTTCACTAGAACTGTCCCCAACCTTCTCCGTTGTCCATCTGCGAACTGATACTTCACTAGAACTGTCTCCAACCTCATCCGTTGTCCATCTGCGAACTGATACTTCACTAGAACTGTATCCAACCTCATCCGTTGTCCATCTGCGAACTGATACTTCACTAGAACTGTCCCCAACCTTCTCCGTTGTTCATCTGCGAACTGATACTTCACTAGAACTGTCTCCAACCTCATCCGTTGTCCATCTGCGAACTGATACTTCACTAGAACTGTATCCAACCTCATCCGTTGTCCATCTGCGAACTGATACTTCACTAGAACTGTATCCAACCTCATCCGTTGTCCATCTGCGAACTGATACTTCACTAGAACTGTCCCCAACCTTCTCCGTTGTCCATCTGCGAACTGATACTTCACTAGAACTGTCTCCAACCTCATCCGTTGTCCATCTGCGAACTGATACTTCACTAGAACTGTATCCAACCTCATCCGTTGTCCATCTGCGAACTGATACTTCACTAGAACTGTCTCCAACCTTCTCCGTTGTCCATCTGCGAACTGATACTTCACTAGAACTGTCTCCAACCTCCTCCGTTGTCCATCTGCGAACTGATACTTCACTCCAACGCAAACGAAATATGGACAGAAGGGTATAGGGTACCAGTAATTCCGTTCCTGCGTTGACCACGACTGCGTGCGTTGTCGGTGGTTTAACTGGGAGCCGAGCTCTGACAGCAGGATGACGACACAGGGCGGGACTCTCCTTCAGCTCCGCTTGCGAAGTCGACAGCTGCTCGCTGCGGCCTCACGAACGCTGGAATCCGAACAAAGGAGCCAGCGCCTTACGCAATCTTCGCACGCGTCGACTGCGCAACGCTCCTCCAAACCGAGCACACACACACACACACCAGGCGGCGGTGATACGCCGCTAAGAGGGGACCGATGCTGATTTACGACTCGGCCTCGCGCAGAGCCATTAGTTTGCCCACACGTAACGCGAATGGCACGCGTGCATTTTGCGTTGATACTAGAAGAAGATGAAAGGGTAGAAAGGGTGCGCGTATTTACGGCTGCGGAGGTGCGACCCAAGTAGTTCGCCGGCAGGGCGTCTGTAGTAGTACGGGTGGTCGCGTATGACGGTCAAAGCAGATCTGATCATCGACCTCTCCTTGCCTCCCAGTCCCATTCAGAAAGCTGCCACCGCTCCTACTCTGCTGCCCGACCCCGGTAGTCGAAGCCAAGGTTACTCGCCTTGCCGAGGAATTGCGTGTCTACTTGAAAGAGGGGCGTTTGGGAGGGAGCTCGGGTGCGGCGGTCTCTCAGAAGCCTTTTTTTTGGGGGGGGGGGGGGGTGGGGGGGGGGGTACTTTTTTGGTTAGTGCGTGGCGTACTGACGTGCGCCGTCCCCCCATTTAACCTTCCCCCGCGAAGCAGTCATCCCGTAGCGTTCCGCAAAGAAAAGAAGGGGAGGCCACCGCACGGTTAGTCACCCACCTCGCGCCTCGGTCACAGGTTACGCGAGCTCGGCATACTGATCGTGATTCGAACGCCAGCGCCGCGCGTCGCAACACGGGAGGGTTCACGACCTTGCGTCGCTCTTCCCGTATCACCCTTTGACCTCTGACGCACGCAGCGCGCGCGTTTGTCGTCCCCGGTAGGTTCGACGTACGCTGGAGCATGATATATATTCGAGGGGCTTTTGCCGCTTCTTGGAGCCCGCCGTGCAGCCCTACCCTGCACGGCGACATATTGCGTAATGCGTTGACCCCGTTCGCTGTTCAAGGCACGCTGTCCTTTCTTCGACTTGCATGCCTCCGGTACTATAGTACTACGGGTGCGGCGTCAGATCTTTTCGCACGGGTCTGTGCATAAATATGGGCGGAGCTGGCGTTAAGGCTCGGTGCGGAAAAAAAGAGTTGGGTGTGCTCCTATTGACGGCCGACGAAATTGTTTGACCAGGGTTCAGTGAGCCTGACGCCCTGTGTGTACTCCCGAATATGTTTTTTTCTTGCCGCTGAATTCTTTTTTTTTGGAATGCTTTCCCTCGTGCGAGACATTACTACTCCGTCATCCTGACTACCCGTGAAGATGTGTGTTCTTAGCGCTTGGGCTTGTGCCCGTAAAGCGACCCCCATGCAAAGATTCGTGCGTCGTCGACGACCGGCCACGTTTTGTAGCGTGACAAAAAAAAAAGTTTCATGATCGCTTATTTTTTATTGTGCCCATCCCCTCTGTCACGCGAATAACCGTGGCTCTTCTTCGTTCATGCAGAACCCTCGTAATGCGAAGCTGGAGAAGGCCGACATCCTGGAGATGACTGTGAGGCATTTGCAGAGCATCCACCACGGTCACCATCTGCCTCGTAAGTCTCCGCTTCGTGCTCATTATTAATGGGGGCTTTCATCTTGAAACGAAGACATGACTGCTCAGAAAACGTAAACTGGTGAAGTTTCAAAATTTCGAAGTTGCACCCCTTACTTTCACGCAGCTGTGGCTGGTGTGATGCAATCACCGTACGTTTTACTAGCGACTAATGATTACTGTTGGAACCAGAAATTGCCTGACGAAGCGGTCCGTTCGTACCCATCAACCATTACCTCAAGCGGAGTACGCCAATTCTATTGTAGTCATGCAGCGCTAAAGGCGACGAAATAATTAATAGCAGGTCAGCCGCTTATTAATAGAACATCATTGGTGGCTTTTTAACTAGCTGAATGAGTGTCGTGACAAACCGTTTTCACCCGCCGCGGTGGCTCAGTGGTTAGGCGCTCGACTACTGATCCGGAGTTCCCGGGTTCGAACCCGACCGCGGCGGCTGCGTTTTTATGGAGGAAAAACGCTAAGGCGCCCGTGTGCTGTGCGATGTTAGTGCACGTTAAAGATCCCCAGGTGGTCGAAATTATTCCGGAGCCCTCCACTACGGCACCTCATCTTCCTTTCTTCTTTCACTCCCTCCTTTATCCCTTCCCTTACGGCGCGGTTCAGGTGTCCAACGATATATGAGACAGATACTGCGCCATTTCCTTTCCACCAAATACCAATTATTATTATTATTATTATTAAACCGTTTTCTTGTCTCCTTTCTCACCAGCAACCCACGCCATGGAAGCTCGGTACCAGGCGGGCTACGCCGCATGCGCCCGCGAAGTGACAGACTTCGTGACGAACGCCGACGTGGACGCCTCCCTGAGGGTCAGGCTTCTGGCCCACCTGTCCACCAGCTTCGCCAACCTACAACCGTCTCTGTCCACGGACGCCATGGACGCCGAAGACGGTGGTACCAGGACGGCCGTTCATTGTCCGTCCTCTGCAGCGGCGATCGCCTCTGCCACGACCTCCGCTGGAACTGTGTCCAGTCATGGCATGGCTGGTCGTGTGGTCGTCAAGCAAGAAGCTTCGGACACAGAGTCCAATGTGGTCCCTTCTTCATCTCCCTACGGTGTAATCGGTCATCCGTGCTTCGCGCCCGGAGAGCTGTCCAGGATGCCGATGGCCAGCCCTCTCAACCTGGCCACTGGGAGCCGGTCCTCCGCATGCTCATCCTCCTCTTCGGGCGTGAGTGCGCCGGCTAGCCCGTTCAGTGACTCTGAGTCGACCACGTCGGCGGACGACTATGGACCCGAACTCGTGCGCATAGAATCGCGCCCGTTCGGAGTGATCCGCCGGGCTCCGCCAGTCATCATGTACGGTGATCATGTTTGGAGGCCCTGGTAGCTCAGTTCTTGAGGCCGCTCGCCCCTTGACGCTTTGTGCCAAATTCATTATTCCGATATCATATGGTTTCTCTGCATTCGATGCATCCCTGTGTGTGCAGTCGCTAAGCGCGCCTGGCTCAAAAGCTCTCTGGCGCACAGTCTAGTATACGTCCGACGATGCTTTTGCTCAATATGAACTGCATCGTAGCCTCGGGACCACTGCATCGAATTCAGCTCATACAAAACTTTGTCTCTGTCTTGCTGAAAACAGCTGATGGTTCACCGTGTTGATGCCCAAAGATTGTATGGCAGATATTTTGTGTGCACTGTGTATTGAACGCACGCAGTGGCAGCAGTACTCGCTACAAACAGTGGTTGTGAGCTGGACGGCAAGGGGGTTACGAAATGCGGGCGGAGCCTTTTGCTAAAGCACAAAACAGTGCTTTGTTGACGCATGTGCAGGGTTTTAAATTTACGCCACGGTGCCGAATTCCTCTGAACACACTGGGCTAACACGGTTCCCATTTGGAGTTGTTGAGCAGTTAGTCCAAGTCCTGCCATCTCCTAGCAGTCTTGATTGGTAGTTGGTAGAGTAACTGTCCCTGACAGCTGGCCCCAGGTTCCCTACTCAGACTAGGACGAATTTTTTGCACCTGCAAAGCCTCTGTGAAAACAGCTTCCCGTCGTATTCGTGTAGTAGCATTAAGTGGATACTATATCGAGCAATGAACCCCTTATTTTAAATTTACTTCACCTCCGCTTACTCCCTCAGGCGCACTGCGCCCTTCATGCTTGTACTGAAGTAAAAAAAAAAGTAAACGAGAGACGAAAGCAAAATAGTAGCATCCTTTTCACCATACTTATGAACACAAACATATTTGTTTCTGGGTTAAAAAAGGGGAATGTGCTCGTTTAATCGCGGCTGATCTGATGACGTGCGTGTAAGAGTAACCTTCTGTTTATGAATCATTCGTCGTATGCCTCTGGCCGCTGAGTAACCCAATACTCGTTGCAGTATGTACAATTATCAGTTCTGTGAGCGCACAATGCGGGAATTGTTCCCTCTGGGGCAAGACTGAAGCGTGTCCGCGAGCTGTTTCGTACGCCTTTTGTACCATATGTACAGAACTTGTCTTTCAGAATTTCCCACCAAAAAAACATAATTTTATATAAGCATTGTATATATGTGTTACATTTTGTGTGTACAGTTCCTAAGAACGACATGTGTGTTTACCGAGTCGTCGTTAAGTTATCGAGTCAAAGTCATGCTCATCTTCCATTATTCACATTTATGCTGAAGTGCCTTTTTACTGGATGCCATCCTACATGTGTCACAAAAAAACGCGCACAGAAAAGTATGCAAGTGTTGAATAAACGCCAAACGTTTGTTTGTATGCAAAGCAACGTCTTTTGTGTGTTGTTTCTTGAGCAACCTCTAGCACTCCATGCAATTTGATTGCGAAATGAAATTGGCACGGAAAAGAAATTATCTGGGGTATATCGCTTTATTTGGCTAGAAAATCATCTCTAGCCGGACCTTACACCAAAAACGATGCACTGAACACATCATTGGAAGGGCCAGTAAGGGATGGCTTTTCTCTGTTCCCTGCAAATGCCTGACAGCCGCCGTCTCTTAAAACTCCCGCCGCCTTGAGAGCTAATAAACAGTTTTGCGCACAGGAACATGCTAACTGTGGCCGGTCATCTCGCAGCTGGCGAAAAACTCCCTACGCTCACAGTTCAATGGCGGTATACGGACTCCCCTCTTCAGCTCACGGATCGCTCTTGCTCGCGTAGTGTTTAAAGGGGCTCTGAAACGCCTTCCGAGGAGAGCACATTAACTCACTTAATCACTGCACTGCGTTGCCATGAAAACCAGAGCCAAATAATACTCTTCTACACGCAGCAGACGACCCACAATCACGCGTCAAAGTTGGCGAGCCCTTCCCGGCGACTTTTTCATGCTCGCACCCTCCTCCGTCCCCCGCATCTGCGTAGACAAGGTGAGAGGTGGCCATTTGTTTAGAATGTTTCAGACGTCAGGCAGCTACCGTGGCCGTGGCCAATAATCCGCTTAGCTCCGGCGGGTCGGGAAGCTCCCCTCCCAGAGGGGGGTCGGCGAAGGAGCGCCTACCTTCCAGCGTGCAAAAAGTGACGAGAGGAGAGGGAAAGGCGCGAAGACGCTGAAATTCAAATTTTAACTACAGATAACAGCTTCTACAAGGCGCATTTAAAAAATCCTTGCTGGACACTATTCGTGAAGCGGCGTGCTTCAATATCCCGAGCATGCCGCAACTTTATTAGAGCCCCCTTCGCAGCCCCTTTAAGGCTTGCCTTCTCTCTTACGCATGAAACACTCTGTGCAGTCAATAAAGGCTTTGCTGTGGTGGTACACACCCCTTGGTCTTTTCTGGAGGGTTAAACGTTGCACCTCTAGAAGCAACCACAGCTCCTCGAGGCCGATAACGGGAGCATGACATCCACCCCCTGCGCACAGGCCTGGTGTACACTGTGTAGCCTGACCGGGGTCGGCTATGACAGCGGGTTCGTGACGCGCTGGGCCTCGGGCAGTGTGGTTCCTCGTTCTGCGCGTTTCTATTTATTTCTGATGAATGAGCTGATCCCCGTTCACGCGTGCCGGAAGCACCACGCGCGCTCTATTCTGGGCGCAAAGCTGCAGAGAAAGTGGGAGATGAATTTACTCAATAAAGATCTCGTGGACTTCCTTCGGCTTCTAACTCCATTTTTTTGAAGCTTGGAAAAAATCCACGTTCGCGCAAATAAATTCACACAGACATAACAAAAAAAAAAACAAGGAGACAACGGACAGGCGCTTTTTGTGTGAATTTATTTGCGCCAACGTAGATTTTTTTTCCAAGCTTCAAAAAAATGCTTAAGCAACTAGCCCAGCAACATGCCTTACTGTTCCAACTCCAATTTGATGCAAACAGCAAGCTAACAAGAATGAAGAGAAAATTATGGCATGATCAGACATGATGTGACAGTTCTGCGAGAGCAGTCGGATTTACCTTCGAATGTAGTTTGAAGCTTTTACTCTAAGCCGAGGTTATACCAATCGTGGGAAATTCACCTGATCGTGTCATAATTAAGAATACCAAGGAAAAAATAATGAACGTTAAATATTAGCCCATGCAAAATGTGGGGAAAGTTTTCATTCGTGGTTAAACTGCTGGTTTGGATATTGCTACCAGCCAAATGGCGGCCGCGAAAGGTATGATCTCTGAGAAGGTACAAGCAGTCGCTGTAGCTGACTCCACAGCATAAGCTGCGGTACACTGCCTGTAATAGCTGGGGAATGGAAGCATATATCGCTAATGTTTTCCCACCCAAGAGAGCGCTCTTGATTAGCTACGTGCGTCGATGAGATAAGGTTTCAAATCTCACAAAGCAAGAACTTGAAAGAAATGGTCATGCTGTCTGGCATGACCAAGGTGAAAAATTGCTTTAGAACTATCGAACTCAAATGCTGAATTCGAATGAATTTTCGATGTCATTACTGACGCGAAAATTAACAGGAGAAACTAGACTGGAACCAGTGTCATTAACGCAGTGGCTGCTGGGCGCTAAGAAATCGTGAAATTAGCTGATGGTGCAAACATTAAAAGACAAAAAAGCACACGCAATTTTCCATAGGTGATACAAAACTATTTTGAAAAATCAGGCTTCTATTTGCGCAGCGTGTGTCGAAATAAAAAGGGCATGGAATAAATATATTTTAACCATGTTTCTTTTCTACCGCTTGGTTTGCTCTTTCTGAGGATTTCGTTTGAAAATTTTGCCCAGTGTTTCTCTCTGGTCAAGAACAAATTTTTTAATCGCAATAGATTGACAAAAGCAGGGTGTTGTGACAGTTTAGTTCTTTTTGTGTTAAGAATTAAAATAGGAACTAATTCTGAACAGTATACAAATTCCAAACATCAGTAAAGTGTAGTTTTGACTGAAAGTAAGGAGTATGCTGGCTTCAGAGGAGTGCCTAATTGTTTGTGGGCTTCGTATTTATTTATTTTCAGTGCTTTACTCGTACTCACTTTAGAATAGTTATTTGCGTAAAAAATACTTCGTCAAATAAAAAGGGAAATATTCTGCCGAGATGAGGGAAAAGCCAAGTGAGGAATGCGACAACTCCACACAGGCGTTTCTATGGTGTCTGCGCATACTGCACTGAGCAACAGTTGCGCCTCATTCCGGTGCAACTCATAACCAGCACATTATCATATCGCAGTCTCGCAAGATCACTGGTGATCACCACTTTTCCAGCTGATTGGCTGCACATGTTGTTGCTGGGACCAGGGCAGCTTGTGTTCCTTGAGTTCATCGACTGTCGCTTAGTCGTTGGACCACAAAGATGAGTTTATGACTGAGCCTCGATGACGATGAACGTAGAATGTCCGCTACCTTCGCCTCGCAAAGAGCCAAAACTTGCTTGAACGTGAGTAGGCGAGCTTGTTTTATTTCTTTAAACATCGGACTAGGCACCTAACCGAGCCCGGATGATTACACTGATTTCCAGCGATAATTTACACGTGTGTGTGTGTGTGTGTGTGTGTGTGTGTGGGGGGGGGTGATGGGGGGGGGGGGAGGGGGCTAGAGACGGGTGTGCGTGCGCGTGCTTCTCGGCAGTGTTGGGGTGGTGGATAACAATGATTGCACCCCACTAACAGCGATCCTATGTTCCGTAATAGCTCATTCAGCGTAACCACCTCGATGAGCTGTTATCATGCCTAAACCGCGCGCAGGAAATAACCTGGTGTCGCGTCTTGAATCCGAGCGCTGTGTACTGCTCAACTGCTACATGTATTCTCCTTTCTTCTTTTTTTTTTTAAAGATTCAAAGCCGCAGACTCACAGCGAGCACCTTCCTCTCATGCAAAGTACCAGCGCCCATTTCATTCGCAGCGCTCTTGTTGAGAGTGTCCGACTCTATCACGTGGACGAGAGAAAGTACGTCGGACGCTGATCAAAGAAGCTCGACCAAAATCAGTACGCACCGAGAATCGCCCGGGGAAAGCGCGAGCGGGAACTGCACGAGGTCCGCTACCAATGGGTCAGTTTGGGCACAACGCCTAGGCGCACGGCCTCCTGCATTCCCCCGAGGTTTTAGCATGACAACGCGGCCTCTATTCGTGGCTCGCAGAGTCGGACTGATTGGGTGTCGCTCGGGGTTCGACCGACTGTTCACCCGTGCATGCAGGCCCGCTCGCAAGAAAGGGAGAATAGGTGGGCGGTGGGCACACAGCGGATGGTATACCCCCCCCCCCCCCCCACTCCCCCCAGACTTGCACTTTCGGCTTCGCGCCCTGTCGGCCTTCAAGCGGGGTGTGTGTGCACACAGAGGCGCGGTTGGCCTCACCGTCTCGGACGGCAGCACGCGTACATACGGAGGCAAAAGGAGCGCTCGAGAGGCAGTAATTTGTTCTTCCATCTCCTCCCTCTCCCGAGCGATGCATTACAGTTGCTTTCTTTCGCCCGATTTCAATGGGTTTTTTTTCGCATTTGAGTATTTTTTCTCTCTCTTTACCGCTGGCCCCTTTGAATTGACGGAACGAGGCGAGAGCAGCGAGCCACGTGCAGGTGCCGGAGAGTGCTTTGCTGCTCCCCCCCCCCTCTCCCCCCCCCCCCTCGCCTGTTCTTCAACTTAACTCTCCCTTGCCATCATGCCTTCTTACTTTAAACTCATCGCCGTACCCGCGCAAGTTTTTACTTCTTACTAGAAATTCTTAGTTTTGTGGACACCCAAATCGAAGGTTGTCTTTTTCTCTTATGCTGTTTTCTTCGTGTTTCGTGTGTGTCGGCCACTTCCGAGCAACTCCGAGAGAAAGTGCTGCCGTCCGTCACCCAGAGTCCATCGTAATGGAGCAAGCAGTGTTTGAATGCATGGCAGTGCGTCGAGACAGATGAAACTGCGGCGTACTGTGTCATGGAGTGGAAGGCTCTTCGTGCAGTATACTTCGAGAACGAGGCTGCTGTTATCAGGTTTTAAAGAAGCCAACAATCGATTATATAGTAGCGTTCATCACTGTGCGCAACTATTTGCTCACAGGTTCTCTTTAGAACGTCGTATCGGTTCTTTGAATACTGCCACTTGTGTAGAACTCGGTAGTCAGCAAAACAGCGGGAAATTCTCGCAAAACAAAAATGGTAGAATGAAGCTAACATGAGGCTTACTTTGCCTCTTCATATTTTTTTGCCCCTTTTCTCTTGCGTGTCAGCGTTTTTTTTGTTTGCGCAACTGAGATCCAAACATCCTGCTGTTTTGATATACGACTGGCGATAGAAATGCCACTGCACATTGAGTACGTGCCATTTTTTCTTTTCTTTTCGTCTATCTAGAGCAATTTGGCTTTCGTTGAAAGAACGCGCTGCCGTAAACTAGTTTTTCTGATGTGCGCGCCAACATACTGCCACTCCGTTGACAAAAGCTCTCCTGAGCCTGTCCACAGAGCTTTCAGCCAGTATCCCAGCAGCGTCCACTGTATCATCCGCGGATTATCCTCCCCGTCAAAGGGGCGCCGCGGTCGGCGCGTCACATCATTGTGCCGGCGAAGAGCGGCGTGAAAGGGAATCCGGCGCCCTCCGCACCCTGTTTGCATGCGCGCAGAGCCGTCGACAACGCCCAGTTTGTTGGACAACAGTGGTCCCATGCGCTGCTGCTTCTGATGCGGATTTGCCACCACTGCCCCGCACTGTCGGCGAGAGCGACAGTGGAAACCCCAGCGGCCGATCCTTTCTGCTTTCTTCCGTGTGCCAGGAATGATGACCCCGATTCCCTCGCGGAAATTGAAAGCTGTTTGTGCTCGGTGCGGTCCGACGTTTTCCGCTCTCGAACAAGACCGGCCCATCTCCGCACCTCCAGCGCACCCGATTCCCATCGCTTCTCTGCCAGTCGCGGTGATGCCGGACTCAATCAACGCGTGGTGAAAGAAGTGAAACGAGGGTATCTATCTATCAGTGATCGCTTTCTCCTCCGCGGATGAGAGAGAGAGAGACTCAGAAGTGAAAGACAAAAAAAGAAAAGAAAAAGAAACCGAGTTGGCGCGGAGGGGAAGTACTCTGATGTGTATAAGGAACACGTGAAAGAGACTGGGCTTGCGGGTGAATGTATACACCCTAAACAACTTGGCTTCAGCTCATACGACGACCACATTACTTGCTGAGCCCTCTTTGCAGGCGCCGACTTCTCCTCGTGCATTACGTTTACTTTTATTTTTTCGAAGCAATGGCTGACCTCAGCCCTTATAGTCTTCTTCAGAGTCGTGGAAGATAAGATGTGTTGGTGGCTACCATACGAGGAAAGCCAAGGACGGAAATTGTCAAAATTGCCCCGGTTCCCCAATTCCGGGTGACGAGACGCGAAGGAAGGGAGCGCACGTTTTGAAAGCGCGCCCGCAGCCATCGATGGGAGCCCGAACAAAAGTTGAAGGAAGCGCTTTCTTCCGTGTGTTGCGTCTCTTGTACGCAGTGCAAGTTTTTACACACGGAGTACACAACATGCGTATGCGGTATTTCTGAAATGAAAGCCACGACCGAAAGGCAATACCAAACCAGCAAATAAAAAAGGATCGGACTACTGCATCGAGCACATGTTTGTAGCCGTGACACATTAGCTAAATGGCTCATATGGTAGGCGATTAACCCTGATTTTGGGGTACGTGTCCTCTGTCCTTCGCCACATGGACAATCCTGCTACAGCATATTCGGAGTACAGGCGAGGCTGCAGCATAAACTGAAATTGACTGCTGACACGGAACTCCTTAAAATTCATTTTTGGCGGCTGCGTTTTTATGGAGGAAAAACGCCAAGGCGCCCGTGTGCTGTGCGATGTCAGTGCACGTTAAAGATCCCCAGGTGGTCGAAATTATTCCGGAGCCCTCCACTACGGACCTATTTGTTCCTCTCTTCTTTCACTCCCTCCTTTATCCCTTCCCTTACGGCGCGGTTCGGGTGTCCAACGATATATGAGACAGATACCGCGCCATTTCCTTTCCCCAAAACCAATTATTATTATTATTAATATTATTATTACACTACCTTTCTCTTCCGGTTTTGCCCGTCGCGATGGCTCTGCGGCTTTTTGACGTTTGGCTGGTGATCCCAAGGTTGGGTGCTCAATGCCGGCCTCCACGGCCGGGTTTAGATGGAGGCTAAAGAAATATCGGCATTGTGCTCTGATGTACGATGTCAAAGAGGGCTATTAAAGACACCGGAAGGTCTGAATTAATCCGGAGCCCTCTACTCGGCGTCCCTGAATGCCCCTGTGTCGCTTCAAGACGGTAAAGCCTGTTTCGTTTTACCAGAGCGGTGCTTTTGTGGTAGAAGCCGAGCGTGCAGGCATCAGAAGCGAGTGGGTGTGGACTGTCACTACGTATTCTTTCCGGCATTTTGTTGGTGCCTTTAGGTGTTCAGCGACGGGCAGCGTCTGCAAAATCACCTTGTACTTTCTGCAATAAAAAAAAGTTTTCTTAGGATTAGCTCCCATGTCATGTGCATTTCTTTTCTTCTTGGTAATTACGTCTACTAGTTAGGTTGCACGTAGCGCTGCGTTTGGTTGCTGACACTGTTTCTTGCAGCTACGAGCGGCACCAGAACTGAGATGGCCAGCACGCGGCAGCAGCTTGTCGGCGCGTCCGCCGCTAGCAGCCGGATGAAGGAGTCGTAAAGCAGAGGAGGACGTCAGCGCCATCTGTGAGGCGACCTCGTCAACGCAGCGCCTGTGGCATCATGACGGACGTGTAATAGTGTTTGTGGTGCTGTACTCCGCGGTCTTTTTCTCAGACAGGAACTAATTCCGCGCAGTGCCGTTAAAGCTGAACGTGGCGTAGACCCAGTTGCAGTGTCAGTCACTCGCTTGACTCCATCCATTCGCAAAGATAATTATCGCCTTTCTTGTTTCGCACAGGCTTGATTCAGCATTCATTAAAGTTCTTACTCATAGGCGTGTGAGTTCTTACATAAAATAAGTTACTTTTTTCATTGCGCTTTAAATAGGAACTACGGCACAGCTCATCAAGAAAGGGTGGCGTCAGAGATATATGCCAGGTGCATTGAAGTTATATTACAAAAGAAGCTACTTTTTGATAACACCTTATATAGGGACTAGTGTGCGGCTCGCTGCAGCAGGAAAGCATTGTATCAGACATTTGAGGGAAGCGCACCACTAATTTTTAAAAACTTTCGCGGCAAAGTAATGCCAAAAATGATGTACGTCAGAAACCAGGCGAATCATGTTAACTAGTAAAGTGATTATCTAAATTATAAAAGTTAACGTTTTAGCTATTGCGTATAGACACCTGATTGCAATTAGAGACTTGTAGCCGGCCGTTAGTAATACCCATATCAGTTATTATAATTCCGAAAACGCGGTTACTTTTGCGGCTGTGGTTCAAAAAATGCCACGTGACATTATCCGCCCCGCCTGCTCTGCGGTGCTCACCGCTGCTCGCCACTTCACTGCTACAGCGAGGGCGGGGCGAAGAATGTCACGTGCGTCACGTTGTGACACGAGTTGATGGACGTCGCTCTGCGCTTTCCGCAGGCGCACGGTATCAGAATTACGGTAGAATTAGCCCACATTTTTGAGCCACAGCCACCAGTGTAACCTCGTTTTCGAAATTCTAATAGCTGATATGGGTATTACCAACGTCCGGCTACTAGTCTGTAATTGCAATCAGGCGCCTATAAGCAATAGCTGAAATGTTAACTTTTTGAATCTAGATAATCACTTTACTACCTAACATGATTCGCCTGTTTGCTGACGTCCGGCATCTTTGGTATTACTGCCCGAAAGAGCTCTCTTCGGTTGGATAAAAAAAAAAACATTAAAAATTAGTGGCGGGCTTCTCTGTAACATCCGGTACATATGCCAAGTGTCCCCAAAGGTTTCCAAGATACCAAGCCCGTCATCGTAGAAATCGCTGCGCCACACGATTCTAACTTAGTTATCCATGCTAGGAAGACCTCAGCATTCGCTTCTGAGATTCGCGTCACCAAGCTAAGGAAGCCATTTTGTAAAGAAAAGAAGCGCCACGCTCGCTTTGGAGGGCGTGTTGGCCCTGGCGACGGATGGCACGTACCACGTACAGGCTAAACGTTGCTGTATGGAATTACTCCGTCCGTGGGAGAGAACCCTCCTGTTGACATTGAGATATGGGTTCGCTATCCCGAAGCGCTGTGCAGACGTCCCTGGTCTTCTTGTTTAGCAACGACAAGTGAACGATGGTACCTTAAGCGCCATCTGCCAGTCAAGAGGTGAGGTAATGTTCCCGGTGTCCGGTTGTAGGCCAAGGTCTCGGAGGCCGGGAGCCATTTGGGAGAGGCTAATGAAATGCCATCGGTTTGTATTCTCCGGTGCTCCGTGTTGATGTGCGGCCACTAGATCAAAAATATACGTATAAAGCCCAGTCAGCACGGACTATCATGGCTCAGTTGTCTGATAGTAATGAGTCGTAATTATTTTAACTAGCCATGATTTCAATTTTCGTCTGTCGCTGTTCTACAGCTGAGTCCCAGGATGCGCTATTCTGCGCCGTGAGCGGTTTTGAAGGTCTGTGCAAGAATGTTCGGAGTCGGTTCTTCTTTTTGGACCCCAACTTTTTTATCCAACATGCTGCATGCTTTTATTCCAGCGGTTTCAAAAACACTTTACGCGAGATTATATTTATTTGGAGACTAATTTACAGGATGTAAAATTTATATAGCTCGAATTAGCGTTGCCATTTTCAAATGGCACCGCAAAAACAACGGGAACAAGGATAGGAATGCGTCAGACGCTGACATGGGGCATCTAGTACGTGCTTCATATTCCTACTCATTGTCTCACTGTTTTTCTGCAGCCATTTGGGAAGTTCCAACTGTTCCACGTGGGACTATGCAGCACATTGGAAACGGTGTCTGTGTGCGTAGACATAACTCATCTAATTAAAATCTGGTTGTGCATAGGAAGACAGAGCTTGCGTCTGCAAATCATCAGTCGAAGTGTACAAGCTGCTTGTATAAAAGCATGGTTCGGAGCCGGCTCGCTTCCTCCCCCTCAGTAATCATGCCAAGTAGTCACATTTTTTTTTTTGTTAGGACTCGGACTCGAGGCATGAACGCGTATAGGAGCAAGAAGTGTCACTGCTCTTTCAGAGAGTGTGATACCACTGATCGAACGGCCCGCGTATTGTCATTCATCAATAGTAACGACACACAGTGATGAAACACAAGCGAGCAACTTAAACCGAGAAAGCCTTAAGTCCAGGAGAGTCTACGGACCAAGCAGATGCGAATGCTGCTTTCTGGCTTTCTGCGGGGACATTGTCCATGCACGCAGGCGCCAAAGAAAAGCCCTCCAAGATGGACCCATGCAGTTCTTTTCCACCATCAGTTGAACGCGCCATCTCGCTGTCAGCACATATCCAGCAGGTCACAAATGTTGCTGACGAACACTAGAGGTAGAACGGCTATGTCCACAGAAGAATGCCGCGCAGGTGACGCATTGGGCATGGCCGTGAATCTAACGCCACTCCCTCTGGTGACAAGGCTAATGACAGATTAAGGACTCGGGATGACCCCGACATACATTCTAGAGCCTTTCAACAGGCAGGAGTGGACGAAACACACAAGAGCGACCAGAGGGACCAGAGCCATCGCGCAAGCTGGCCCGCCGACGCGAGATTCGCAACAATAGAAGGTCTAACACAGATTGGAAAGAAAAAGCGTCTTCTAAAGGCGCACGCAAGCCAGCCACCCAGCTTGAGAGTGCGCGCGAGACGCGTAATTTATGATCTCCTTGAACTTGGGAGCCGGCGCGCAGAGACCCGCTATGCACACAAGCCCGCGCATAACGCGAGGCCGCCCAGGACTTGTGCAACAATGGCGCCATCTCGTCGGCGGGGGAGCAAGCTGGAAAGCGGGCGCGCGTTCCGACGTGCGGTAACGTAGTAAAGATGACCCCGTAAGAATGCGCCAGGCCCAGCTTGAAGTGTCGTTTTGCGAACAATGCTTGGCCTCCGCGCGGAGTCCCTTTTCAAAAGCCGCATAAGAAGGGGGCGCTCTTGAACTTGAGCAGCGCGGTGTCAGGGGCAACCGAGGCCATAACCGTTCGTCAGAGAGGAACGAGGATGCTTCTTCCGCGCCCACCTAGCGACCATTCCGAAAGCAGCAGTGCGCCGCTCTTCAAGATGGCGCCGAACGGTGGCGGTAGCAGACGACAGGCGCGGGGGAAGCAGACGACGCCAGCTACACGTATCCACGCACGTGCTTGCATCCGTGCTTTAGGAAGGTAAATAAGAAACTTGCAGCCTTTCTTTTCTTTTCTGCAACGCACACGAAGTCATGTGCTTCAGCTTCCTTTTCCTTGTATTCAATTACGAAAAGAAGGGGGCCTTGAATTCGAGTGTCCTATTCCGTCTGCGCTCAAAACTATTCACTATAAGGAAGAAAGGAAGTTAAGGAGAGCAGGGGTGGACGGGAGAGGAGGTTTCAAGCCCTGAGAGGACATATTTTTTGTGTACTTTACCGACTATAGCAGTCAAAGTTTGTTGAACCCCGGCGTGCGCCCGATAGATTATCCTGTCTGGGCAACCATTTTCTGTGAAGGAAAATAAAAATAAAATATTGGACCACCTGTGAAGACCAGGACCGGAGTACATGCCCCGAGCAGCACAAAACCCGCACAAAGCCCCAGGAACAACCAAAGGGTACGCTGTACTTTTCTTGAAGATACACAAACGGAAATGTGCAAGAATTGTTCTAAACTCAGAAAAAAATATGTTTACTGTTCCAAGTTATTCTTTCTTCTTTTCGAGGTCCGTTGCTTTCAAGCTGTAAACTAGCACAACAAAATTAAAAGTATAACAAACTCATCTCCTCTTTAGACTACCCGCGAAGGAGTTCAAAGCATCTGCGTATGCAACCGGAGGGATGAAAGCGAATATTCCAGGAAAGGAATAAGAGGGCAAGAGAATACGCAGAAGCTACTCCTCGCTAATAGACTAACGTGGAGAGGAACAGAAAGATTGAAATTCCTTAGCGCCGTGAACAAGAGTGGTGACAGCGGAAAGACGAATGCGAACTGGGAGGCCAGGAAAAATAACAAAGAAAGATCAGCGAAGCATATCTACCCCCCTTGGAGCCTCACTGAACGCAAGCAACGAGAGCGGTGCGGGCATGCAGCCGCATGGTCCAGCTAGAATACAAAAACAACACACACAAAAAAGGAACATACCTTAGGGGGAAACTGACGAATTTGCATTCCAAAATAAAGTGGCGCACTACAACGGCGACTATAAAGGAACAAGACACGAAGCCAGGAAGAACTGATCGCACCTGACGAGACAGGGAATGAAAAATAAAAAGGGAGCAGGACCAGGCGAGTGGGGAGCGCTGGTAACTCGCCGGGCTTTCTGCGTCCACAGCTCGAGGCTCCCCCTGGAGACCACCGCCTCGGAGTCAGCTGTGCGGAGGATAGACTAGGCAGTTTTGTTGGGGTGCGACGGTGCATGAAGCGGTCCGCATACATAGTGCGGGGTGAAATATGCGTACGCGCCTCCTCCTCCTCCTCCTCCTCCTCCTCCTCCTCGGCTGTTGGAGGCTGACAACGTACCCTCTGTTGGGACGCCGCGGACGCAGCGAAAGAAAACGTGCTAAAGAAATGGAGCACACTAAAGTGAGCCTAGCTGTCTGACGTCCCAGTAGCCGGAGGACAGGTGGCTATCGGAAGCGCCGGCGGTACTTCGGAGACGGGGAGCTTATGGAGGGGGAGTGAGATAAAGTTCCGACAGCCATCTGCATGTAATGGAACGCGGTGACCTCCACATGGTTGCGACGAACGCGTTTATCGCTGAGTCGTTGTGTTGCGCGGGATGCACTAATTTTGTCAGCGATACTAATTGGAAACTATATACCCATGCTCATGAACGCTCAGCGCAGTAAATTGGGTGGCACGCAAGTGTAGACCCCCCTTTTTTAGAACCGAGATAAATTAAAATAAAAGCGGGATAGCTGTAATGAATATGCCCTGTTAAAGGGGTATTCATGCATTAACAGGGCGATTAACATGGTGCTAGTTAGCTCGTTAATAACTTTAAATTGTGAACTAACCTTTTAGAGACCGGTGTAGAGAGTTCGGAATCAGATCGTCGTGAAGTGCTAACGCATTAGACAGAATTTTAAAACAGTCGACCGTTCCTGAAGTTTTTGTCTCCAATTTTCATCTTTTTTTTTTTTTTGCCCCGATTCTGAGACTGAGCGCACAGATAGAGTTGGAACGCTTGCCCATGCGTTGGGCACATGGCATATACGGGACTGCGCGTTTTCGTTCTTTTGAACAGACGGCATACATCCTGGCCTGCATTCTGCAATCTCGCCATTCGGCTGGTCCTTTGTATTCAGCTGAAATCACTTAGAATTTTTCTACGTAATAAAACACAAAAGCTGCACGAGTAAACAACAAACAGCTGCTAATTAGCAGCTTGACAAAGACAGCTGCCCCAGTGTTTGTTCTCGCTGCTGACGTCTAACAGTGAAATCTTAACCAAAGGCGTCGCGGAAAGCAAAGCATTTATTAATTCAGCACGAAACAGATATTTCTCGCCGGACGCCAGAGAAGTTACAGAGGAGCAGTGAGGTCCACTCAGTACAGTTGAGTTGAGTTGAAGTTGCTTAATGCTGCTGGTGGGATTATGCCTACACTATTTTCAATGAAACTTCAATGGCTTGAATAGTTGTAACTTTTCTAGAGTTGCGCTTTTCGTGTGCACTTGTTAGCGCTGCGTGAATCTAGTAATCGTACAGTATGTATACCGTAATTCGAGGGAACACGAGAGATGGTTAAACCGGCTCCTAACGATGAGAAAATTGTTTCACCGCAAAGCACGTGTGCAGCTCCAGCCTCATCCTGTCGAGCTCTCTCCGCCTTCTTTTTTTTTTTTTCGCTTTGCTTTTCGCTGCGTTAAGAGCCGGTTTAACCATTTCTCGTGCTCTCTCCAAGTGCGACGAATACTCCACATGGTGGTTACTTCCCGGTGTTCTTTGAAACTGAAGGTGTGAAGCATTGAAACACGAAAATTGTACTGGATTCATTTTTTTTGTGTATGGTGATTCGTTATGAGAGACTATATCAGCTCTATCATGGCGGCGAATGCGAAGGTTGGTTTCGCAATTCAGGTGACGCTGTTCAAACAGGAATAGCCTGGCTAAATAGCGCCATGGAGAAGGAAGTGCTTAACCAGTGAAACTTTGAGATGTACCAGACAAGGCGCAAGTGCCTTACCGGGGCCGAAAAAAAAAAACATTACTCAAACGTAACGTTTGCATAGAAATATTTTATTTCCTATACAATTTGAACACCTAGCAGTCCTGATGTTACAGACTGCATAAATATGGGAAAAGGATGTCACCGGCGACTTCTGTTCTTTCGTCGCTTACGGTCGTCTCTGAAATAAAAAAGAGCAGAGTAACCAATTAGTTAACAGGAATGTAAATGTTGGAATGAAAACAGCACATCGAATTAAGCCTTTCTTTTCCTTTCCATAGAACCCGAACCATGAAGGTAGCAAATGTTTAGCTTTATACTCAGCACTTTATACTTATAGCCAAAGTTTGACCCTTATAGGCAACACAGCTGGTCACAGGCGTCGCAGCATCTGTCTATAATAACGACAGCTTTACCATCTAAGATTAGCACAAACTTTCAAATGGTTTTAGCTAACCTGTGGGCCTTTTGCGAATATCTTAACGCTCCCTCCACTGCGTACTCACATTTCTTCTTGTGGATCCTGGCGGTGTAGCCGAAAGCGTCGAGACCGTATCCGTAGTTGTGGCCGTAGACGGGAAGGCCGTGAGTGTATCCGAGGGCTCCGACTCCGTAGCCGTAGGCTGGGACGTGAGCGACGGTCGACACGGGACCGTGGGCAACAGCGGTGGTCACAGGCACTCCGTGAACGGTGTGCTGCTCAGTCACGTGGAAGGGGTCGGCCTTGGTCACCCTGGAGACGGCGGTTCCGGTGTGCACGGTGTGCACGGTGTGCACGGTGGACACGGCTGGGGCAGCGGCCAAAACGGGTGCGCCCTGGTAGACGCGGGTGAAGGCTGGTGCGGACTGGTAAGTGGCCACCTTAGTCACGGCTGGCACGGCGTGGACAGCAGTGGCGACGGTTGCAGGGGCAGCGGCGGAGAAGACGGGAGCGCTCTGGAAGTACCTGGTGATGGCTGGGGCGGTGCGGTAGGTGGCGAGCTTAGCGTATCCGCTGACGGCTGGGGCAGCAGCGACCACTGGAGCACTCTGGTAGACCCTGGTCACGGCTGGAGCAGTGCGGTAGGTGGCGACGGCTGGAGCAGCCACGGTGGCGACCCTTGTGACACCGGTGGTGTAGGATGGGACGGCGTGGACAGCGGTAGCGACGGCAGGGGCAGAGGCGTAAACTGGAGCGCTCTGGTACACCCTGGTCACGGCTGGAGCAGCGCGGTAGGTGGCGACGGCTGGAGCAGCCACGGTGGCGACCCTTGTGACACCGGTGGTGTAGGATGGGACGGCGTGGACAGCGGTAGCGACGGCAGGGGCAGAGGCGTAAACAGGAGCGCTCTGGTACACCCTGGTCACGGCTGGAGCAGCGCGGTAGGTGGCGACGGCTGGAGCAGCCACGGTGGCGACCCTAGTGACACCGGTGGTGTAGGATGGGACGGCGTGGACAGCGGTAGCGACGGCAGGGCCAGACGCGTAAACTGGGGCGCTCTGGTAGACCTTAGTCACGGCTGGAGCGGCGTGGTAGGTGGTGTAGGCGGGTGCAGCCTGGTAGGCGGCCACCTTGGCAACGGCGGGCAGGCCGGAGACAGCAGACGTGACGAAGGGAGCGGTGTGGTACTGGCGGGTGATGACTGGCGCCGACCGGTAGGTGGCGAAAGCTGGGCTGGCCGCCACGGTGGCCAAAGCTGGAGCGGCGTGGTAGGTGTTGGTCACCCTGGACACCGTGGAGTAGGCTGGAGCGGCGTGGTAGACGCGGCTCACCGCTGGTGCAGCGTGGTACGCAGCGATGGTAGCGGGAGCCGAAGCGACGACAGCAGCGGTCTTAAAAGCTGGTGCGCCGTGGTACGACGCGACGTGAGCGACTGGGGCGGAGACAACGGCAGAAGTAGAGGGAAGCCCGTACGAGGCGCCGTACGGAAGGCCGTAGTCATATCCCAGGCGGTACGACGGCGAGTACGCGGCAAAGGCGCTGGTGGCCAGAGCCAAGATTATAGCTGAGATCTGGAAACGGGGTAAAAAAAAACAAACAACACATTTGAGTGGTGTAGATAACAGGTTGGAGGCGAAAACTTAAAGGCCTGTAAGAACAGCTGTTTTAAATATAATAATTGGTTTTTTAGGGAAACGAAATGGCGCAGTATCTGTCTGATATATCGTTGGACACCTGAACCGCGCCGTAAGGGAAGGGATAAAGGAGGGAGTGAAAGAAGAAAGGAAGAATAGGTGCCGTAGTGGAGGGCTCCGGAATAATTTCGACCACCTGGGGATCTTTAACGCGCACTGACATCGCACAGCACACTGGCGCCTTGGCGTTTTTCCTCCATAAAAACGCAGGCTGTTTTATGCGTCGAAATAGCTTTAGCGATTGTGACTGAGATGAGAACCGCAGACATTCAGATGGCTCAGTTATATTTTACGGCACTAGCCTTTGGCAGCGAGTGGGCGCCTGAATTTCGCAGTTTAGGATATCGACAAGAGACCTGACCATGCATTGGGCTCTGCTATAGCTTGCAGTAATTGTGAATGTTGGTATGTTGGTTATACAGAGACATGGGCAGCTATTACCCGTACCGGTCGTCATTAAAAGCTGACTCAAAAGTAGGCAGTTTCACAAGAGTAGCTATCTGGAATCTTAAAGTGGAAATTCTCATTATGGCGCTGATCACAGGACCACTGGAACGCTTATCTTTGCCTATTTGCTTCAAAAGTCCAGTGTTTAGCTGTAACACGGGACACCTGAAACAATTTGAAACGTTTTCTCTAAATGCTTTAAGTGAAACCTGCTCTTTTGCCGTGCAGCTGTGTGGTTTCCTATATCGCATGGTGTTTTTTATCAGAAAAATGTCATATAAAAGCAAACACAATCTGCATGGCGCACGAGAGCACCATTAGAAATACTGTACCGCGGTTTTAAAGGTGGGGCCCTGCGGCCGGCTCATTACTATATAGATCTGTGCGTACTTGTGAGGACCGGACTATTCATTCTAATTTTGCTTTCCAAGCAAACAAAAGCCCTTGTTCGCTACCCCGTTTTGTAAAGTCTGCGTGTCTTCAGCATGCACACATCATTCTTAACGTGTATGCACGTTATGCCCGTAGCAGTCTGAATGTCGATATCAGATGTGGAAAAGCGGGCAAAGCACAATACTTTTCTCGAATTATTTCTCCCCCGTTTAGTTCTTGCACAGACATGATTTTTGCACGGTTTACTGGTTATACGGAGCAATATAAAGCAACCAACAAAGATTAGTAAGTAACAAATTGTGGGCTAATTCAACTGCAATTATAAAGGACAACCTGTCGGAAAGAAAATGCTTTGGTCCACCTAACGTGGTCTCTGGAAAAAGGACGCTTGCGTCTGGAAAAGCGATCGCAGGCATGGTTGGCTACTCACTCCGGTCATGGCTGGCTGTGCTCTGGAGATGCTGTGATCGCCGATGCTCCTCGGTGTGCGGCTGCTCCCTTATATATACCCGATCGAGAAGCCAGTTGAGAGGGAAAGTTGTTTTCGGCGGAGAAAAATTTTGCGCACGCAAATGCCGGTAAACAGAAGATCAAAAAATCGGATCAGCCCTGTTCAAGAGCGCACTGACAGGTGTTTATCTTTCATCGGCCGACGACACCGTAAAAGACGTATTCATGCCAACCGACATCGGTGTGTTGCATGCGAGAGCATGTATCTGAGAGAAAGGCAGCAGTGTTTTTTCCAGGCCTTCCTTGGGACAAGCGAGTGGTACAAAGAAAGAAAGAAAGAAAGAAATAAAGAAAGAAAGAGTGGGAAGACTCGTGTGCATCTCAAGGAAAAAAAGAACTAAAGACTAAAGGTATGCTCTTGGAGTTACACCACGATCGCTTTGCTCGACTTAACCGCCTGACTGAAAATCACGTTCTTCGAAGGCTATCCGAGAAAATTCCTACCGGGGCAGTCGACGACGCCCAAAGCAGCTGAAAAGAAGGAAAAAAAAGAAAATGAAAGCTTTAAGAAGAATTACGGCGGAGTAGCAGAAGCTCATAAAAATTCAGTTCATTCCGAAGTTCGACCGTCGAGCAGGACGCCACGGGCTGGTTCATTGTGTTGTGCAATCCCAAGTGAGCGATCGCTGGTCTTGCAAAGTGAAAAGCCGCCAACTTCGCGGTTTGCGCACATCGCCTTTCTTCAGTGCGGCAACGCTGAACTTTTTCTCGCCGTGTTTCTCGTGATATATGGGCTATATTAGTTGCTTAACGTGGAATAAATTACTTGTCTGTTTTCTGCTCGACAACGGATTGCATGTAAAAATGATATATTACTGATTGGAGCTCGATAATTCTTTCTTTAGGACAGGGTGCGTTGTTGTTCTCTACACAAATGATGAACTATGCCGATAGATACCTGAAAACATCGCATGCAATTATCCGGATGTTGGTCTCAGCCTAAAATGGCGGGTTGTTGCGCAGCTGGAGACCATACGCTCTTGCTTGGTACCACTTTGTGTAACACTCTGTATCTGGGGTGTTATCAAGGACAACCAAAGGAGCAGTGCTCAAAGCTGAGTGCCGATTGGCACGAGTGCGCAGACTGTGCCGGTACAAAACGACAATAGGCGAAGACAATCCAGCTTTTGTTTGCGTGTCGATGAAGCGATTTGCGAGTTATTGTCGTGAGTTGTAAGGCCCCTGTTTAGTTCGACCAGAAAGGACCAGTATCGCTTTTGGAGCATTGTGGACCTGTTGCGCCGATAGGGACTCATATAATTAGAAGAATTTATATTAACTGACGAGCATGTATGTTGAAAATTCTGCTGCAGAGCGTACCCAATTGCTTTGTTTGATTTTAACTTTGATTATTTCTTCAAAAAGTTCTCAAACTTGCCATGGAAAGTTTTTCTGCTACCTTTGGAGGCCCATCTTTACCTAAAGCCATAAAAAGTTTTAGGGCTGATTAAAAAAAAAAATCATACTTTATATTTTATATTCTGTCACGATATCTTACAGCATTTCAATGTTCAGAAACACTGAAAACGTATTGCGTATTACTGGTGTAATAGAACACCTTTAATAGCACTTTTAATAGAGCACCTGTAATAGAGCACCACAATATTGTTCTCGCCAATTGTGGTTAGGAATAACATAAAAAATCTTGTAACTAAATGCCCGAAAATTTCTAGAGGACATTTCTAATTGCCCTAAAGAGCGCCCAGCTAATTCCTGTCTGTTTCTGTTTGATTCACTTTTCCAAAAATTTGCAAACTTGGAGCTCATGAAGTTTGTGCTAAACTTGGTGGTAAGAAAATAAGTTATTGCTAGCTAGTTTACGCTGCATTGCATACGCGATTATTTAAAGAATAATGTAAAATTCAATGATTTAAACCGTGCGGATAATAAAACTTTAACGCGCAAGCTTCAAGAAAGCGCAGAACAAATTGGTGTTATCGGTTGGAAAATATCCTTCTAATATTATTTTTGAATATATATATATATATATATATATATATATATATATATATATATATATATATATATATATATATATATATATATATATATATATATATATATATATATATATATATATATATATATATATATATATATACACAAGAGGCAGACCCCTTGGGCTGTATAGTTTTGACAAAGACTGCATACAACGGCGGGAGTTATTTTTTGCTCCGATGGGGAGTTAAAATTAACAACATACTATGTGGAATTTCTATAATTTGCCCAATAACTAAGTAAGCCGTGAAATACGGTCAACATTTCTGTTCGCAAGATAAATGTTTGTGCCGCTCCAAACGCGATATAACCAATACTAGAACACAAGGTAAAAGGTTTTAGCACTTTGTATGAGCAACACGACGCTTCCACTTTGTACTGGTAGGCTTGCGGCGATCGTCTGCCCTTCGTGCCTTAAATGTTCGATGCGATCTCTGGAAACACTATAATAGAAAGATTTTGCTGCATATCAGAATAATGGGCCATTACATGCAATATTTCAGTAACAGTGGCTTAAAATTTTCCAATTTTCAAAATTCTTGCCCGAGAAAGCTGGCCTTTCAAAATTTTCAACGCATTACATTGTTAAACTTTTCAATTTACCCATAACCCAAGTGGGTAAAAAGCGCAATATTTAAAAAAAGAGCCTCTTTAGACGTGCTATACTTAGTACGCCAACAATTTACATGTTGCAATTCTTATGAACATTTATATAGTGACAAATACTGAACACATTGTAAAAACTTTATTTTTTTAAAATCTGTACTCAAAGTTTCTGCGGTTCTGTGATTTCTTGAGGTTTCTTTTTAATAGTTCCATATTCATAAAAGCTACGCAAGTGAATAATGAATTATTTAGTAAAAGTAATAAATTATTTCGGTAAGAGTGGTCTGTGATTAGAACGCCATATCCAGTAAATACAGTCCAAATTGAATTTGTCATCCGTGCCCCGTTAAGGAAAATAGTCGAGAACAAAGGTGTCTAAATTTCTGGAAAATACACGAACTCGCTATTTCAGTCCTGAAAGATGTCCTTAACCTTCCTTCTGGAGCTGTATCACTTTACTGTATAAACGCGTTCCTCGTATTACATCGTCATGTGTAAACGCTTTTTCCCCGGTAACTGGGCAGCGATGTGCACGCCTTTGAATGAGCTACGCTTTCCGAGAAAAGAAACCAGGCCTCCTGGGAAAACGTTCCTGTCATCGTGCTCACCGCACTACAAACCGCTACTGAATGTGCTTGGAAAAAAACACCACGACCGAAATTCCTCGCTGCACAATTTTCCCCGTAGGCGTATGGAACGAAACGCACTGGCCGCAGGGCATCGCTCGCGATCAAACACCGAGGAGTGTATGGCGGCGTGTATGGCCGCAGGCTTGTACTTCCACGCGCTTTACTGCAGGAAGGAATCAATTTAGCAGATAAGTAAAAACGACTGCAAAAGGTGTGTCGTACGCAGAAATTCTGGTCAAGTAAAACTCTAGTTTGGGCGAGTTGGTTCATGTTGAAAGAAAAACTGGTAATGGCGCAAGAAACGGGGACACAGCAGGCACACAAAAGACAGGACTGACGCCAACTTACAACTGGGGTTTATTGCACCTAGCCTGCCTTTTATACCACAACCAAGCCATATCAACAAATGCGTAAACGTTGTACATATCAAACGGCAATTCATCGAACACTGGCAACAAAGTAACGCTGATCACTACAGAATCTAATCTACACAGAGCTTGGGAAGCCAACCTTTTTTCTGGCCAGCAGAAATAATAACAACATCATCCAAGGGGCATGACAAGTCCACACTATCAATTTATGAAACGCGTGAAAAAGGCGAAAAAGAGCACGAATTGAACGACAATGAGATAAAACACCGTGAAAAAAAAAGATGACAAGATGACAAGCGGCGCTGTATCTTCAGACTTCATCCCTCATTATTGTCATCTTTTTTTTTCACGTGGTTTTATCTCATTGTCGTTCAATTCGTGCTCTTTTTCGCCTTTTTCGCGCGTTTCATAAATTGATAGTGTGGACTTGTCATGCCCCTTGGATGATGATGTTATTATTTCTGCTGGCCAGAAAAGAAGTTGGCTTCCCAAGCTATGTGTAGATTAGATTCTGTAGTGATCAGCGTTACTTTGTTGCCAGTGTTCGATGAATTGCCGTTTGATATGTACAACGTTTACGCATTTGTTGATATGGCTTGGTTGTGGTATAAAAGGCAGGCTAGGTGCAATAAACCCCAGTTGTAAGTTGGCGTCAGTCTTGTCTTTTGTGTGCCTTCTGTGTCCCCGTTTCTTGCGCCATTACCAGTTTTTCTTTCAGCAGAAATTCTTTTCGGTGTCAGCCAAAAATAAATTAAGTTATCCCGTATTTGCTTTCTTTTTAGTCCAGAACTGCTTTTAGCTAGCAGGTATGTAAGCTTGACATTGCACAGTATAAATTGTTCTGACTTGTTTGATACATGCTCTTTCGAAATAAAAAAAAACTTTTTATAAATGCCGCTGTGAACATTCTTTTTATTTTTATTTAATAATTTTATTTTTACCTCATGCAAGCTAATGAGGCAGTATATTAACCGCAAATAGAAGATATGCTCATTGCCTGCGCAAGGAGGTCTCAGTGAAACAACGATAGTAAACCGGAGCTCCGAATGGAAGAACTTGTAATTAAGTATTATTACTTTAGAAGCGACATTTTACATAAAATAATGCTAAAACTGCTAAGCTGCTGGAGACATACTATTCTATTGGGAGAATTCATTTTAGTTCCTTAATTGAATATTTCATTCGCTTTAGACGTTTTTTCATTGACTCAACCGCTGCCGCGGTGGCTCAGTGGTTATGGCGCTCGTCTGCTGACCCGAAAGACGCGGGTTCGATCCCGGCCGCGGCGGTCGAATTTCGATGGAGGCGAAATTCTAGAGGCCCGTGCACTGTGCAACGTCGGTGCACATTAATGAACCCCAGGAGGTAGAAATTTCCGGAACCCTCCACTACGGCGTCCCTCACAGCCTGAGCAGCTTTGGGACGGTAAGCCCCCATAAACCTAAACCATAAACCTAAACCTTACCGACTCGAAACTGTGCACAGAAAATGTTTTAAACCGCTAAAAAAACTGTGATGCGCTGATTTTTACCGGAAAGGCTGTCATGCTGACTCCTTTTACCTTCGCGAATCCAGTTTGTGTCCTCCATATTTGTATAATTAACGAAGTTAAATCATGATTTTGTAATTAATCAGAAAGGATTGGCCTTTATAGGCTTGAATACAGCGCGGTACAATGCACGCTGGCCTTGCTAGACAGCACGCCTTCTTGCATTCGTGTCTGCAGTTCCCGCCGGTAACAATTCACATTAGGCCTCTTATGCGAATGGCACGTCGCCAACCTTTTGTCGCCTCATATCTAGGCAATTGTCGTAACCGGAAATCATAGCGCAATATATGCTTCGCACTCCTTTTTTGGACGATCAGGCTGCCGTTTCAAGGCAGTACGAAATTTCCGAATGCGATCACGTCGTAGGCAAGCAGTGAGGCTGCGGGTCGAAATCACTCAGCAGCGTCATATTGGTCTGCGTTTGTCGCCTCTTAGTAGCATGCGTGCACACTTAGTGACTAATTTGTTGATTTGAAAAACTTACTTTGACTCGCATCTTTGATGGCAAATAAAAAAAAAATAAAACCAGCTGACTTTAGCTGAGCGCAAAAGGGTCAACGTGCTCGTTACGAATATTCCAGAGATGTTTTGCACATTTACTGCGTTTATCTCAGCTCCAGATCACGTACATGGCATCAGTAAATGTTATTTACTTTCCTAGCGTTGCTGGAGCAGCTGTACAGACTGGCTGATTTTCTCTTGCGGAATGATTTGCTGTGGCAACTTACGTTCTAGGACATCTACATACCTATTCGATCGCCAGTGGCTACTGGCAACCGGTGCGTTCAACCCACTTTTTTATAGCTAGACGTTTGTGTAGTTGATATTTTGATTTTATTTTCATTTGCAGCGTGATTAATAACGTTCGCGCTTTAATCGTTTCACTTTGCCGGCTTGCCACTGTAATTCTTCTTTCTCCTTCAGTGCGTCATCGCTAGCGTGATTCGGCGTGACGTTAAATATATGGCCGACAGTGGAAGCAGTTTGATCACGATGCATTTAATTTTGTGATCTATTATTTAATCATTACGCTTAATCAGCAAAGATGAAATACTTATTTACTGTATTTTCGTAGCGCACACAGCTTTACTGATCATTATGGCTTGGTGTAAGCTTCGTCGTAAAGTTCATCGCTTCCAGACTGATAGAAATAAGAGTTTTCCTCTGCGTTAGCCTTACAGTGAGGCAGCTGGTATATTTTTACTAAGGCCTCCATGGTGGATGTTTTTCCAACGCTGCATTAGCCTGTAATGACCCGCTGTTTACTGTTTGCAGAAACAAGGCCTATTTATTGGTCTGTAGCAAGCTAATTTTTTGTTAAGTTCTCTGGTGGGGACACCACGACCGTTCACATTGAAAGATTCGAGCGACGTTTTCAAGTAATCGTAGATTCTGTTCGCACAACAGCGCTTCCTAGGAGAGCAAAAGGCTTGAGTGGACACTACACAAGTCGTCATAAAAACACGGGAAATGGAACATAGGCTACGAAAATACTGAATACAACGTGCGGCGCTAGGGCACAAATTTACCCCCACAGTTTAGGTGTGGTCCCCGCAGTGCTGCGTAGCAGCACACCAAAAGAAATTTCTTATCTTGTACTTGCGTTCAAAAGCACGAGTTTACAATGTTTCTAGACAACGCTCGCTAGTTATGCATATTTAGACTTTTCTGTTTTCATATAAGGAATTCGCGTTCAATGTGGTTGCTTCGTTTCCCGCGTCTAAAGGATGTCATAGCTAATCCAGAGCTATGACAGAGAGTTGGGTTTTAACTTATAAGTCAGCCGGCGCACTCAAGTCAACTTAAGATAATTGATATGCGAAGCATTATTAATTTTATTAAGACTTCAAAAGGGCCACGCAGTTGAACCGTGCAGAAAGGTGGGCCAGTAAATTATTGCGCAGGTGTATCAGCTACAATCGGAACGTACGGTTGCAGTCAGAATTCTCTACAGTGTCCCTGTAAATTAGGCCGTGTATAGTTGCCTTCTGGCAACATATTCGAATATATCATTCGACGCTCGATCCTGACAGCTTTCGTGGCATCCTTCAAAGAAGTTTCTGTTATGAAATACATCTGCTTTCGGAAAGTAAGCTGCAAATAGGTTTTTAAAATATTGGCACACTTGTATTTCAGAAAGTAAATGAACTTGCCTCAGAGACCAGAATTTTATACTACTACCGTCAGAACTTTGCTCATCATGTGCGTGTTGAATTTCGGCTTTAATAGTAAACATTCACTGATTCAAATTCAGAACAATGCGCACCGTAGAATGGCAAAAAAATGTGGTCGAGTTGGTGAGGGATCATGACAGGAGAAAATTGATGCGCAAGTAGCACAAGACACAGAGCGGTAGTGTTCGTTCTCTGTAATTTTGAGATGTGTGTTCGAGCCGTGATATGTCATCATAATTTTTGGGGGATAAAATTAACGCGGGCTCAGTTCTTGTACATTCTGTGCGTATTTAGACAAGCTAGAACAGAAGCAGTTACTGTCTTGCTGGTTTTCCGCTTATAGCATTGATTGAACGGTTAAAAAAAGAATGATAGTCTCCTGAACCTTGAGTAAGGTATGCGCAATGGTGCTTTAACTTTAGATCAATAACGTGGCCTTCATTTGCTTCTTGTTTTTAGCAAGCATTTGAAACGTGCCTCACAGTGGCTCTTTCAACTATATCCTCAGTAGTGTTTACTGCTCAATCTGCGAGTAACTTGCGCTCGCAACGTGCGTACATTGTACATCGCCGGAATATTAAAGAGTCGTTCCAAGGAACTTTGGAAACATTGAGCTGTGAAACAGGGATATTGTAAAGAATGACCGTGTTATTGTGAATACCTTTGAATCTTGCATAACATTCTAGTTGTTAAACCGTACCGTGAACAAAAACGTCCTCTTAATGCTGTTTTGTCGCCTATTTTAATCAGCTATTGACTCTATGCTGCTCATAGGAGGGTTTAATTGCTTCGCTTACGTAAGAGGCATTACCGTCGGCTGCTCCTTGAAGAAATAAATTGGGAGGAGGGGGGTGCTCTCTATTTTGCGCTGTTGCTTTTTTTTTGAAAAATATGATGCACAATTAAAGAAACGAGGGTCATGTATTTTCGAAGTATTATTTTAAATAAAATCTCGAAAAACCAGGCCTTTTTGATGCCAACAGATGCCGAATCCGCATTGCGTTCATAGACGTACAAACTTTCCGCCATTGCCACGCAAGTGCAACCAGGAAACACACGAACAAGGGCGCCGAACCATTCAGTGTTTATTGCCGCGCTCAGCTCTATCTTGCCATTTATGCCTGCTGGGAAAGACCAGGATGCGTTGCGTAGCGTTAACTGTAGTTGCGTGTTCCCTGCCCGGCGTTATTTTTTTTTTTTTGCCGTTCAGTCCCATGTCGTAAAGAGCCGCAAGCGCAGTACTACTTCGTACTGCGCAGGCGTAACGTGCCCTTGCGTAAGATGCACTGCTGACTGCAGATTTCTTTACGAATATATACCATACGCTTACTATACTGCCTCTGTGCCGCACATTGCGCTGTAAGCGCTTCAACAGGGCTTCGTGTGTCGGGCTTCGTCATCGTTATCAGGGAAAAATAATAAGTTCGAGCATCCTTCCGTGAAAGAGGAAATTGATGCTTCTATAGACTGTCTGCTATAGTTTCAATAGTTTAACGACTAGTTTGCAATGACGACCGCTTAATAACGACTCGCATTTAAACCTGCTGTACATTTGTGGTTCTGAGCAATTTAGTAGCGAACAAAGTTTCAGGGTTTATTGATTGGTTACTATACATAATTATGTATGAGAAGCGTAGTTATTTCTGTTTTTTTTAAAGTAGTATTCCTCTCGGCGTATAATACCAAAAAGTCATTCTCAAGCTTAGTGGACAACTAAGCAAAAAATATGCAATTTTCTGCAAAAGTTTCTTCTCTGATATTTCTCACGACTGTACCTCCATTACTTAGCTTGGATCGACCGAAACGCTCCGAGTTTTCCTCTGTGGTGGTGTTGACCTTATAAAAATTTCTTTAGACGGTCAATAGACTGTCCATATAGTTCTATAAGGTCTATAGACTCTCTATAGATAAACCCTAGAGAACAGTCTATAGACAATAAAAATCCTATAGACAGTCTATAGACCATATACAGCTTTATGGCCACACACTTTTAGTACACTTTTATCTATAAACAGTCTACAGACTATAAATGAACAAAAATAAATATCAGTAGGAAGGCAATACAGTCTATAAGATGTCTATAGACTGTCTATAGATCATTTTTGTAAGGGGAGGGGAAGAAAATTCATGATAGTACGCAATGACGTCTCTGCTGGTTCATATAGCCTAAGTCACGTTACTAAAAAGCAATTTTTATGGAATGTTTAACTGCAAATTTACACAGACAACACGACTAGCAAGCACAAAAATACACGTAACTGATGCACACAGAAACCTGATGAAATTCGCCCCTGATAGCCGCCAAAATTCATTTCTTTCAGTCGCAATTTCGTTGCCTTCGGTGACAGGCCATTAAACCTATACTAGCCCGCTTACGGCGCATACGCACTATTGCTGCGGTGGTCGTTAGCTCTGTAGTTCTCAACGGTAGAAAACTCTTCCCTCTTTAGGTCACGCTACTATGTGTCCTAGGAGGAGGCTCCTCAAGAGCAGTGTACATTCTTTAATTCGAAAGCAGCGCTGCAAATACTGCATTTTGCTCCGAGGCCCCGGCATGGCACTCCATGGACATCGCCAAGCTGCACTCATAATCACGAGAAAAAGGCCACCGTCTCGTCTTCCAACGGACCCGGGGGCACTGCAGGCTGCGTGGAAAAGAACATTTTATTTATTTATACGAAATACCCCTAAAGGCCCTCAATTTGAGGGTATTACATACGGGGGGGGGGGGGGGGGGGGGGGTGTACAGGCAAGAATCAAAAGAAATAAATAAGCCAAAAAATTCAAGAAACTACAAACAAAAACAGATAAAAGCATATGGATCGTTGGAATAAAAATACAAAAACCGACGTAATTAAACATCGAAGCATAAAGGGCAAGAAACAGAAACATTAACAGAGTAAAGTTAATACAAGTTACACAATGGCTATCCACAACGGCATGAACGTAAAACAACGAGAATCATCAATACCAGAATAAAAGACAAAAATCGAATGCGCTGGTAAGTTAACAATGTACTAAAAGATGTGATGCAGAAGTAGTGGCAGATATTAGTTTATAAAATTTCTCCGGATCAGTGGTGGTAGCAGCATCTGATGGGGGAGCGTTCCAGTTGGTTAGAGGTGACGAAGAAGCAAAGGCTGCTCTTAACGATGGCGCATGATCACTTCAATGTGGCAACAATGATCTCTCCACCCATTTCCCAGGGCGCATGCCACCTGCCCTTTTTTATCCGGATCGCTACAGCGAGACAATAGAATCAAGTAAAGGCGAAAGACTGGTGCACAGAATAAGGAAAAAAAAGTCATTTCGCTCTTTCTCTCGTTCTCTATGGGATCAAGCCGGCATTCGACACGACCGCTTGCAAAAACCGAATCCCAAAATCAGATTTAAAATTTCGCATTCCTTTTAATAACCCCAGCGAGCATTCCAACAATCGAGGGTAGCTGAGATATTCTGAATTAGATTTTTTTTTATTTTACAGGCTACCTGCCAGGGCAAGTATTAGCCCTTGTGTACTTACTTTAATCATTATTTGCGCAATGATTGATTACTTTTTTTTTGCTCAGTAGAAATTTGTGATGTCCCCGTGTTACATGCATGTTTTTTCTTTTGTTCGCTGGTGGTAGCGAGTCCACTGCGCAGCGATAAAGGTGAAGAAGAATTAGTAGAAGAGGAAAGAAGTCGCGTGAGCTCGTTCTTTCGTATCAGAGCGCGGACAGCAGCCAAAGATTCCAGCTTTATTGCATCGAGGAGGACAGTTCTAACTACTGACACCATGGCGGTAAGCGGGTCATTACTAATTTTTCTTCCGGTCAGGAAAACGATGCAAAATGTGCCATAGCCAGGCTCATGATGCTGCGTCTGATCCTAACATGGTGCATATGTGCCAGTGACAGGACGTAGTCATGGAACCCCGCCTCATTAAGGAACGTACGGGCGCGAAGCGGTTACCTAAGCCGATCCTGAGAACTTAACATTACGACTAAGTGTAGCTACATGCTCTTAGCCGAAGGCGCAATAATGAACATGGAGTAGAGCACTACACGGCCTCGCGTCGGCCTGAAAGCCCGAAATCTCGGGTCCGACTCGGCTCGTAAAATTTGGTGTTTTAGTGGGTCTGGGCCGGTGCCCGGGCTTGGAAGTTGTGGGTCCAGGCCGCACTCGGGCCCTGTGCAAAGGGTGCTGTGTATGGCTTTTGATTAATTATTGTAGGGTGGCGTTCTAGCAGCCACACGGATGAAACATGGTCATGGCACTGGCGGAAAAAAAAATTACTCAGCTCTTACATATACTTATTTTTGATGGTTGGTATAGTTTCGATTTACTCACGGGAAAAAATGACAAGCAATACAGTTTTTTTTACTGTTGCCCGAAACATCTATGAAATTATAAAGGAATTCCTGTGCTAATTGGTTTCGGGCGCTTTATCAATAAACTACTGCTATTAATTTTTTTGTTGACGAGGAATGAGAGACAGCTCATTTGTAGGCCCAGTTTAATCATCGTCTCTCACAGTCCAAGTACCTTTGGACGCGCAAGCCTGGCCGCATTGAACATCACAAGAGAACTTAAACAGAAAAGTGCGAAATCCACCAGCGGGCTGCCCTACATCGGCGTTAATTATTAGTGGTGCGTTGTAACTCCTGACACAAACCTGATTTACGCGAGTGCGTTTCCTATACTAAAGTACACAGCACCACTGGCTTAAGCTATTTCAGCTATTTGTGAGTACACACGGTCAAATCCCACCAGAAGGCGCTTCACATCTACTCGCTATTGTGTTACCGCTCACGACAGGACATTTGAAGTCTCATTAGAACTGATGGAGAATGACCTTCATTCTACTGCACGGCTGGCAGCCGTCTGTTCCAAGAAAGTCTGTTTTTATGCCTACGCCTACCAAAAACACATTCCTACGCTACGAGAAACGCCATTGTAGAATAGCATATTGATTTCTAACGCTTTGGGTCTTCATACACTTACTAGGCAATAAATAGCCACTTTTACTTATCGTGTTCATAGAAACTCGACCAGTGCGGCCATGAATTAAACGAGCAAAGTCGTGCTGATTAAACAAGATTAATAGTACTGCTTCTAGGGCGACTTAATATTTATAACCGGCGGGCTGTAAAAAAAAGGTCTAATTAAATATCTAGAGGTGATCAACATAATTTCTCGAGTATGCAACCCTTTTCATTTGGCTCTCGGAACCGGCGCTGTTCACAGACAAGACCACTGTGTAGAAAGCCGGGTGGCCGAACCCGTCTTAACTTCTCTTCGCTTTGTCTTTACCAAACCATTTTTTTTTCAAGTTTTATTGCGACTCAGGTGCCTTGGCCAGCTATTTTTTCCTTGTGTAGCTGGAGACAACGCGCACTCAGTGAGCAATTTTCCCCTTGAGCTATACTACTGTAGAAACGGGCCCAGGCCCGCGCCCTGCCGGGCTTCAAGCCGCGTGCCTGGGCCGGGCTGCAGCTTTGTCTCGGGCTCGGGCCGATCACGGGCCACAGAATGCGGCCTGTGCAGTGCTCTAGCTTGGAGTGGACTATTTAAAAACTGGAACCTCATTTATTCTTATTATTTTACTGCCGGCCGTTCTTTGAGTATGAAGAGTGCAAAACTTAGTAGACATTCTCAGATCTACCGCATCATGTTTGCGGATTGCTCAAGCATGGCTTCCACCATCGTTTGCTACCTGCGCATGCGTACTCTTTACCTCAGACCATGAGGGAATAAACACTTCAATGAGAGGAAAGGCGGAGATGCCGACCCGTGAAGAAGTGACCCTAGCTGCGTTTACATCGATACTACAGTGGCGCATCGTACTTCCCAGCGTATCTCGCGGAGGCAACACACCACTGTTTACATGTACGGCATCAAGTCTCGGGGAACGGTGACCACTCGCCTATCGCGCGCTGCGGAGGGGGCCAGCCGTTCCCGTATCGGTCGTGGTATCCAGCTGAGTTGGTATACCGTATAGCAACGGCATGAAGAAAGAAGGGCATCTCCAAACGTGCTTCAATGCACCGGGGAATTCGATTTGCTTTTCTCGATACGCTCCCGTCGGACGCATCGATACGACATGCTCCCTAGCGCATTATTGCCATTTACATGAATGCGATGCACGAGAAAGCTGATAACGATGCGGTGCTGTCGAATTCATGTAAGCACGGCTACTGTACCGCTACTCCACGCACGGCGAAGAGGGAAGGGAAGGAACCGGAGGTACAGTGCCAATGGAAAGTGGTGATGACTGCCAGCGAGATCCGTACCATACAGATTTCAACGGACAGACTAACTTGCGCTTAACGTCGGCGCAAGAACCTCACTATAAGGGTGGCAGTGGTGGAGCAGTGCCGATTCCTTGAACAAACCTATTGCACATGCAGAAGCAGCCGCCCATCGAGCCGCCCACATTGCCCGTCGTGCCTCCGGAGCACATGTCGCCGGAGCAGAGCCAACTCTGGGCCAAGGAGATGGAGGTAAAAACCGGCGACACGCCGTCTTCTATCCCTTGTATCACTTGTGCTGGATTTAAGCAACGTTGCAGTCCTCGCGGGACGGCATGCATACCATCCCCTGCTTCTTGCCAATCGGCGCACATTTTAGAGACAAATATCTCGCACCTCCGCACCGCTCACCCGTCTCTCCCTCACCGCCTTAGAGAAAGTCCACACGTCTTTGCCCCGTTTGAGTGCTCAGGCCCGTATGCACAAGCTTTAGCCCAGATTTTCACATTGCTGCGTATTCTTGTCACCCCATTGGCTGGCTGCTTAACAATTTGTACACTATACCAATCGCCCGTTTAACAACTTTTGTTTGCCAATTCTGTGCACGTCCCGATCAAGAGTTTGGCTGAGGAACAGGCGCCATCTACCCATACTTCCAGCTTTGTCTTAACCCGTGAGATAACTTTGGCTTCACAAAAAGCAGTCTCGTTGTCTGCCTACACCCTGAACTCTAACTCTAGAACAGCGCTTGCACCTGAACTTCCCTTTCGATTGTAGGTTTAAAAATTACCCAGGCTTCACAATCGGTAGCCTAGCCCGCCGCGGTGGCTCAGTTTTTAGGGCACTCGACTACTGATCCGGAGTTCCCGGGTTCGAACCCGACCGCGGCGGCTGCGTTTTATGGAGGAAAAACGCTAAGGCGCCCGTGTGCTGTGCGATGTCAGTGCACGTTAAAGATCCCCAGGTGGTCGAAATTATTCCGGAGCCCTCCACTACGGCGCCTATTACTTCCTTTCTTCTTTCACTCCCTCCTTTATCCCTTTTCTTACGGCGCGGTTCGAGTGTCCAACGATATATGAGACAGATACTGCGCCGTTTCCTTTCCACCCAAAACAACAATTATTATTATTATAGCCTCGTTCTCTGGCGATCCCGACTCAAGCCTTGCGCACTGACTGCAGTGTCACTGCCTTCCTTTCGCGGACAGCGCAAGCAGGCCGTGATGATCAAGACACCCCCTCAAGAGGAACGTCACGTCCCAGTACCAGCCGCTGGTGGTCGCCGAGCGTCTTCGGCGCGGCGTGCCTCCATGTCCGGAAGGCGACGTAGCTCTGTGGGTGGAGCTCGGCGGGCCTCAATGGCTGGAAGGCGGCGGTCCTCGGTTTCCGGTGCTAGGCGGCGCTCCTCGGTGTCCGGCGCTAGGCGGCGCTCCTCGGTGTCCGGCGCTAGGCGGCGGTCATCGGTTGGAGGATTCCGGCGCCCGTCTACGGTCGTCGTCGAGGAAGAGCAGGAGTGAGTGACACCCATGGCGTACAAGCCCTGCACTGACGTCCTAATGGTCGTCATGTGTGAGACTAGAAGCTCGGGAAAAACCTGCGAGCGTCTCTATTCCGTTCTTCATCACCTGTCGCTTCGGCCGGTATACGGTGAAAGCTGTGCTCTGCGCTCTGTCTTGACTCCCATGACGACACTGGCTATATAATACAGGTATTTTTATCTTACTAGTTGCAAAAATTTCGTACTGTTCATGCTTTGAAATACGGAGGTCTGATTGGGCCAAATTACGCAGCTTGGGAGTGTTACGACTACCGTGCTAAATAACGCAAACTTTGTTACGAACAGTTTCAAACTCCGGGATTGTTAATAAATGCACAACCCCCTGGCAACGAAACCACTGAAACAGATGCAGTAACAAAAATGTATACCTGTGACAGTTCAGCAGACAAACAAAGAGCTTAAACAAGTAATCAAAATTAAGCTGTTCGGCAAACAGTGGCCAAATACGGCGACAGCTTTTATTGCCCACTTTGAGATGACGCCACAATCTTTAAACGTCCGCAAAATGGCCACTGGGATTGTTGTCATATTTTGGAGCGTCGTTTCCCCAGGCCACGAGGGACTGGAGGGAAATGAGAGGGCACATGCTCTAGCTCGAGACATCATCAACCGAGCGGGGCCACAAACCATGTCTGCTTTTACCCCTATACCTTCTAGGTATAACGAACGCCTCGAGTTTCAGCGTCTTAAAAGGAGACACTTTCCTCCACCTCATAAGAAATTAGACACCCCAGATGCCGTCTCTTGGCTGCAGATAGAGACGAACAGATTTCCAAACTTCCATAGACTACATCTCGTACACCGAACATTATACTCGATACCTGTCCCTGGTACCAGGCCCGCCCTACACTCTTCCACATTTCGTGGGGATGTTAGGGCCAAACCAAACACTCTACAGATGGACAACACGTCTTTTGAACGGTGGGAGGCGCTGCTGACCGGCGATAACCTGGAGGACCAACTGGCCCTCATACAACAGGTCTGCAGGGCAGCTCAAGGCAGTGGAGCCCTGGAATGAGGGCCCCACCCATAAGCTCGCCCAACTCCTCTTCACTTTAAGAATTTTTTCCTCCTTTCTCCTCCTCCCAACTGGTATGATCTGAAGTACCTGACACTGCCACATTCGCAGTGTTTGTGTCGCATGTACACAGCAGACCGGCGAAAAAACAGGCGACGCCTAAGTCAGATGTATAGGTTTAGAAGACAGCCTGCCGTAAGGCAGCGTCGTTGGGACAACGGCCGCTAATAAATGGTGGTGAGTTTCAGCAGGTTTCCAATGATCGTCTCTCCCGTTCATAACGAAGCTCTCATTGGTCCCTTGCAAAAGAGGCTCCCATTCCGCTTTGAGTCTCTCCGCTGCTCTTCTCAGGCACCCCATGGTCTCATTTCGCGTTCCCGGGAGTGTTCAGAGACATCCTAAAGGCACATAATCAGTGTTGTAGATTAAAAAAAAAGGCAACTGAGCGAAAGGCTTGGGCGATAGTAGGTATACAAAGGAGAAGTCCACGTCTTTTCGTGCTTTTGCCTTTTCCTTTTATCGATAGCACTGTTTACATGCGTTTAGTACGTCTCTTTAGCTCGAACACGAAGAAATATAAATGGGCAGGTGCGTTCGATGTTGGTTTCATTTATAATAGCGCTGAAACATTTTATTTCGCTTTGGTTTCACATCTCAATTCCCAGGTTTCTACACAGATGCCGATGTTCTCTTTTCACATCCATAATCAACGTAATTTCGTTTGCGTCACTGCAAGAGTTGGAAGTATCTGTATAGGTTTAAATTTTTTTAAATGCCGTTTCTGAAACCTGTGCTAATAGATTTTTTAACCCTTGGCTCAATTTACGTCGGACACCCTGTATATCGTGCAGAAACCCGGAGTGAAAATAGTGCCATCAAATGTTTTCAAACGCTTGGGTTAGGATAATTTCGGTTCTAAAACATGATTGACACACGTTATTCCGGCTTTCAAACGTTTGGCTGCGTTCTGGGAAAAGTCTAATGTAGAGAAAATTATGAAATTTCTGGGACACAGCGGAAAATCATAGTCCGCTCTACGCACAAGTATGTTCTAGGTTGCTCAAAGTAGAAGGGAACACGGGAGCGAGCGGCCGCCACACTTCGCGAAGCCGTTCCGGCGAAAGCCGGCGAGAATCTGCGACAAAGGTGCAAAGGCCAATGCGCAATAAGCACGCCCCTCTGCTCTTTCCGCGCACGCGACTGGCGCCCTCGGCGGCAGCGCTTCGCTATGAGTGGAGGCCGCGCGATCCCGTGTTCCCGTTAACATTGAGCATCCCTGTACTAATGAGTTTTTTTCTCTCTCACGGTTGCTTAATAAGAGCTTAAAAGCGCTTTGCCGCCCATTTAAGTGCACGCGGATCCGCTTGGTGTCTTGATCGTCACCTGAAAAGTGCTCGCACCACACTTCCACCTTTTCGAGAGTTTCTAAACCGCAGGATATGGCTATGACCATGCTCACTAGATGGCAGCACAGGTTCTAAAAGTTTCTTAGAAACAGCTTTTTACAGCACTGAACTTCCGTGGCTTCCCTGGTTGCAGGTTGGAGGAGGACCCGTACTCGTCCTTCTATGTCATCCTGAGTGTCGTGCTGGCAATCGGCAACATGGTTCTGGCGGCGGCGCTGATCTACTTCCTTATGTTCGCACAAAGTGAGTGCGCATGCGCGAGCGATACCTCCTCTCCTCTTCAGTCAGGCGCACTGCTTCGCATTTAGCATAATAATAATAATAATAATGATAATAATAATAATAATAATAATAATAATAATAATAATAATAATAATAATAATAATAATAATAATAATAATAATAATAGGTTTTGGGGGGAAAGGAAATGGCGCAGTATCTGTCTCATATATCGTTGGACACCTGAACCGCGCCGTAAGAGAAGGGATAAAGGAGGGAGTGAAAGAAGAAAGGAAGAGAGAGGTGCCGCAGTGGAGGGCTCCGGAATAATTTCGACCACCTGGGGATCTTTAACGTGCGCTGACATTGCACAGCACACGGGCGCCTTAGCGTTTTTCCTCCATAAAAACGCAGCCGCCGCGGTCGGGTTCGAACCCGGGAACTCCGGATCAGTAGTCGAGCGCCCTAACCACTGAGCCACCGCGGCGGGGCGCATTTAGCAGGAGAATGGGAACCTTCGAGCAGAAGGCATATGCATTAGGCGTAACTACTCGGTGGGCGGAATCGAACAGCGCTGGTTTATAGAGATTCGCAAGAGGTATGATGTGGAATGAGGCGTTTATACGTGCGAAAGTTATACGGTAGCTGCTATGAGGGTAGCGTGGGGAGGGGTCGGGTCTGGTATGAGGGGTTTATCCGTCGTGGAGGTTATACGCCTTTGCAAAAATGGTCTATAGACAGTATATAAACTTCTTACAGACTCTATATGCCTTCCTATAGAAATTTCTTTTTGTCTATTCATAGTCTATAGACCAAAGTCTAATAAAAGTGCACTGCCATAACTCTGTAGATTGTTTATAGATTGTCTATAGGATTTGTATTGCCTATACACTGTTTTCTAGGGTTTGTCTACCGAAATTCTGTAGACTTTATACACACAAGTCTATGGGCAGTCTGCAGACTGTCCAACGGAATTTTTGTAAGGGTGGGAGATGCTATGACGGTACCGTGGGGAGGGGTCCGGACGAATTTCCACCACCGCCGACGTCGCACACCACACAAATCCTTTAGTATTGAAGTTGCACCGGAAGTTGAACAAGAAGCACGTGTTTTCAATCTTCTACAATCAATGTCGTATTAAGGCTCACAACCAAAGGCGGTCTGACGTCAAAAATTAGGCTATCCATGATCTTACACTGCATGTGAACGTTGTTCTACGAGTGCGATGCAATAAACTGCACTGTGTGTGATTGTCTCACGAGCCTTAAAGAATAGCCCACTTGTCCGTCAAAGCCATGTACCCCTTGCGTCCATTCATTAAATCATTCTTGCAGTTAACTGCACTTGAGCCTGAGTTTTCGTACGAATGTGTTATCTCAGACAAAAGTAACTGCTTCCACCCCCATCCCCCTTTTTTTGCACAGTGCGCCGATCTCGACACCAGGTGGCTCCTGCAGTGTGGCACGGTTGGATAGATTCAATTCAAAATTGGATACATTCAATAGAAAAGAAGCATAGTGTAGAACTATATCGATACTGGAAAAGGTAGATCAGGAAGGAAGCGTTTTATAATAACTCAAGAGGCAGTGCCTTACTCTTTGAAGTTAGGTCAGGCTGTCTTTGAACGCGCAGCTATAAAAAGAAATTTAGCGAAGAAGATGACACATGTGATGTGTGTGGTAAATCTGTAGAAACAATAGAACACCTCATACTAAAATGTGGTGGTATCCATCCCGGTGTCGATGCAGGCACAGTCTCTCTTCCTGAGGCCCTAGGGTTTAGAGATAACAATGGTCATGTAAATAAATCTGCGGTGGAAATATCAAAAATGGATTGGAAGATTGTTGGCTTAAAAGCAGAGAGGAGACGTAAGGTTAAAAGTGTACGAAGACGTATCTAAAGAAAATGGCGAATTTTAATAACTTACAACACAGTTAAACAAAAAAAGAAGAAAAAAAGCGGAACATGGTGTCAACTGCCATCACCCGGTTTCAGAGGGGACGCTCCTGCCTCCCATCCATCCCATCCATCCGTTCGGAACGAAAGGGGAGGATGGGTCAGTTCCCTTTGCCCCCGATAGTACATATGTTGAGGCAAGGTACCGACATGAGAGCTGCGACTTTTTTACATCAATGCGTGAGGTTCATGGGGCACGTCTGTCTCATTCGGGAATGTCAAGGCACCCGGTATGCGCAGGGGGCGCGCTACCATCTGGGGAACGCAACCAAAATCAATCAATCAATCAATCAATCAATCAATCAATCAATCAATCAATCAATCAATCAATCAATCAATCAATCAATCAATCAATCAATCAATCAATCTTTATTTCAGTTTGTACATGCAAACTGGGGATGGTTTAAAGCCTACGAAATCAGTGCATTTAGTATGAGTCTCATAACGCAAGAATACTGAGCTGATCAGCTAACTCGAGCTACGCTTTACGTGTCCGCGTGGAGTTTTGTATCCTTTGTGAGCTTTGCTTTATTTCCACGGCACTGAAGCTCTATACAAGAAGTTTTACTCGAAAGCTGCATGAAATATTTTCATTCATAGTGCTGAGCATTGCTAAGCTTTTACGTGAGATGAATTAGAACCGATTTTGTTAGTACCAAGTGCACCACAAACACCTGGGCATAGCAGGGCGACTTAATATCGGCTTCCAGCTAAATCGAATGTTCACAACATGTGCCCTCACTCCAAAATGGTTCAGTAATTTACTTCAGGATGATGTGGCGCGAGAGTTTTTAAAGAGACATCTTACTTAAGCTGGAGGTGGAATTTCTTGATTTCTACAATCTTCCTGGAGAACGCAAGCATCTACAGCGGCCGCTGGGGGGGGGGGGGGGGGGGGGGGGGGGGGGGGGGGGGGGGGGGGGGGGGGGGGGGGGGGGGGCGCTTAACATCCCGAATCTTCTCAATATTAGCTGTAAAGTTCCACACAATGCACTTCCTGCGAAGGACGTAGTATATAGTGGCTGCGGTGAACAAGCGGTTCGCGTTTCCAAAACGCTGTTGCACTTTTATCAACATAAACAAGCTTATAAGGAATGACATACTTTTATTCTCGATATGTTTTTATTCTCCATATGCTTTGGTATCGCGTCTTTGCTCTCCGTAGGCAAAAACGTGATTCCTTGAGGGTTCGGCGGTAATTCTTTTCTTTAACGATCTTTTGGAGGACATTACAGAAGTAACCCCCCTCCCCCCCTCCCCCCAACAATGCAGAAAAACGTGATCTATAGTTTCCGGTTCTTTCCATATAAGGCAATGCAATCTCCATAGTAAAAAGAGCCCTTTATATCTGGAAATGATTGCACAGCCCCTATGTGCTGCTTGAAAAAAAATACAGGCTTTTATCCCTCACGTCACATGCATTTCTTTAACAAGTTTGTGAACATCACTTCCTGGGCATCCACAGTACAAGGCTGTGAACTATAAGCAACGAATGAAACACGAACAAGAACACTAAGCTAGCTACACAAAAACACCGGCTAATTAGCTCCTGAACAGGAAACACAAGTGAGGCTGATGAACACTTGTGAAAAAGAGTCTTTGCGCCTTCGAAGTTAAAAGAACCTGAGCTAGTATTGAGCTTCCCCCAGCTAAGGTTTATATATTTAGCGTTTGGTGGCTCAGTTGTCTTTTTCGCGTCTCATTTCTCGCTGATAGTACAATGGTTCCGTAATGCAGTGTCACATAAATTCTTATACAATGCTATCCTCTGTACATTTCTTATATATACTTTTGAACAAAAAAAAAACGGGCAGTGAGAAATCTAACACGGAAAGCAATCTCTGTAAAAGCTCTGGACTTCGCACAGCAACCAGCAACGTGTTGGGTTCCCCACAACCAAATTCGGCAACGCGCGCCAGAGTATTACTTGACATATGGTGCGAAGAAAGTGATCTTTGATACGTCGGAAAAGCAACTCTACTTACAAGTTAGCGCAAAACCAAATAACCGGAATAAATTGGCTCAGCGGTGCACTGCCAATAAATAAAAACGGCGAAAACGTGGGGCACCTCCTGTGGGTCACGCTGCGGCAGTACTGCACTAGGCTGACTACTGCTCTCTTACTGTTCGCCAATCCGACAATACAACTATGCTCGGTCGCCAGGCAAAATGATTGCTCCATCGAAACAAAACTATCGACCAGGAGACGGTAACGACCTCTGTAAATACTGCATAAATGCTTCCCAAGAGTGAGTATTTGGCAGGCATCATGCCCTCTCACCTAGCTGAAAAAATAAAAAATTCTGGCAGCGGTGGGATTCGAACCCACGCCCCCGAAGAGACTGGTGCCTTAAACCAGCGCCTTAGACCGCTCGGCCACGCTACCGACATACTGCACGCTACTGGCTACCTCTCTCGTACTGATCGCCAACCCCCGCAATACAATTCACTATGCTCGGTCGCTAGGGAACTGACTGCTCCACGTGAAAAGATTCGAACAAAATGTAAAATATCGGCCAGGAGATGGTAAATTCCTCTCAAGCTGCTGCAGCAATGTTTCGTAACAATTTCCCAGGCATCATGCACACTAACTGCATCCAGTGGCATAGCTGAAAGGCAAAAAAATTCTGGCAGCGGTGGGATTCGAACCCACGCCCCCGAAGAGACTGGTGCCTTAAACCAGCGCCTTAGACCGCTCGGCCACGCTACCGACATACTGCACGCTACTGGCTACCTCTCTCGTACTGATCGCCAACCCCCGCAATACAATTCACTATGCTCGGTCGCTAGGGAACTGACTGCTCCACGTGAAAAGATTCGAACAAAATGTAAAATATCGGCCAGGAGATGGGTAAATTCCTCTCAAGCTGCTGCAGCAATGTTTCGTAACAATTTCCCAGGCATCATGCACACTAACTGCATCCAGTGGCAATAGCTGAAAGGCCAAAAAAATTCTGGCAGCGGTGGGATTCGAACCCACGCCCCCGAAGAGACTGGTGCCTTAAACCAGCGCCTTAGACCGCTCGGCCACGCTACCGACGGCCGGATGGTTGGCTGCGTGCGTGACACTCGCCGCGCAACGCTGCTTTGGCGACGTGTCAAACGCCACGCGACCTACTTCACAGCCGCGATGGCCCCGCCCTCTGTCGGAGTTTCGACAAAGGCCGCTGTGGCGATACGCCAGCCGGTCGGCGAGCCGCAGCTGGGCAGGGACACGCGTTCCGAGCTCGTTTATCGCCGGAGCTTGGTAGCAAAGGAGAGCAAAAGGGGCTGTCAGCATTTCTCTTTTTTTTTTATCTGCGGTTGCACCGATATCTTAGGCACGGAATAATGAGCGTGAACAGCAATTCTGGCCTCGGTTCACCCTCAAGGAGCCCCATGCAGGAGATCTAGACACGACAGCGGTTAAGAAAGAACTGGATAGATGCCCGGGCTAACAGGAGTGATATGGGAGATGACTTTGCCCTGTAGTTAACTGGTTATGATGATGAGGATGATTATGGTGGTGAGAATAGTAAGGCGCAGGAGAAGAGACGGGGAAGATGTCTTTTTATTTCTTAAATTCGTCAATCTCGTTCCCTTCGTTATTTAGACCTATGCGAAGAAACGAGCCACGAAAAATGTGTGGTTATACGCTCTAGTCATTTTCAGCTTTTCGTCATTTGCAGTCTAACTGATGTTGTTAGTGTGGTATTAGGGCAAAGGATCGATGTGGTATGAGTAATAAATCACAATGCGTCAGTATTTTATTAAGCGGCATCTCTCGAAACGTTCACATCGTTCGTTTTTATAACGGAGCTTCTTTTTTTCAGGTTTTGCCTTTTCCATAACCATGCAGGGCACGCTATAAGCTCTTCACAAATGTAATTAGTTTTATCAGGTCTTGAATAATAACTATACTCCAGATCGTTTTACCGGTGCTCAAGGAATGTAGTCGTCTGTTTAATGCCGTTTGCAGTGGCAATCCTGTGGAAGAAAATTTTATAACACCACAATTCCGGTATCACGGAGTCCCATTTTTACCAATACGCCCGTGGGGGTCCACTAGCGAATTAGAAAGCTCGAACTATGGCCAGTTGATTGAGGTTGGTGGCCAGTTGGAATCAGACGTTAGTGTTTTTTTTTTTTTTTTTCAGTCACAGCCTTAGTCGTAAGCCGGAAAGTGGGTGGAACGGTGCAACTACCGTTTTCCCTCGCCCTCTCGGAATGCTAGAAGTCGTGCAATTTAATGTGACGGGAACACTGAAAAAGAAAAAGTGGATGCAGGCGATCCATTCATATTGTGTGCTCTGACTGGACGCTTCTTGTTGTTTAGTTTAGTGCCAGCTATCTCCTCTTTTGCCATACACATAGGCTGACACGTGCGCACCGGCGTTATGCGAGCTGTTAAAAAGCAATCTGAAAACTGCTTTTAAAGCATGCGACACACGAAAACGCTGCCTGCTTACCTGCTACATAAAAGTGCTGTCGCAATGTTAACTCCGGTGTACACCAGCTGCAAGAATCGCCCCATATATGCCAATCCGAACTCCGTCCTACATTCCCAACAAACAGTATTCGCTTTTAACGTACTGAAAAGTGAATGCCGGTTATTTCTGCAGCTCATAGAGCAAACTCCAAAAGACAGTGTAAGACTGGTCTTTCGTGGTGTGGAGTTTTGATCTGTTTATAAAATACGGCAGAATTGAAGAGCATCGAAGCTTGCTCGGAATTATTCGATAAATCGTTGTAATGAACCCTATCTGTTTTTGTGAACCTCTATTGAGCATACGTTATAAGTCATAACAATTGTTTGCGCGAGCCTTTACCAGTGAGATAACGCGTCGTAGCAACAAGCGCAGAAACAACACGAGGCTATTACCGATTTCTCTCCAATTAATCCACAGCCAAATTTTCTTTAGATTGTGTATGTTGGCTTAGCGGCTTAGCTAGCATCCTGGTTTTGTAGATGAACCAAGAGGACAAAATAATGCCTAAGAGATGGTTTCTGTGATGATGTATGACAACCGATGCACTCCTGTTACGGATTTTACCAGGATATCAGGAATGATGTCACCCGCCGTGTTCAGAGCGCTAGAAATACAAATGACATCATTGAACGCGTTCGTATGGTGAAAAAAATGCGCGTGAACACTGATAGAACACAGTAAGCGTACAATAAGAGACTACGTACTCGAATTTCTGGAATCAGGTAGACCATTTATGAACTCTTCTTCAGTGGTTCTTCAAGGCGCTTGTGTAAACCGCCATGGCTGCATTCATCCGAATTTCGTGTTGTAAATTGTTACCCCACCAGTATTAACCTTTACTGATCCCGTCAGTTTAACTGAAAAGTTTGCGCTGGTGTCTGGGTTGAACTAATGAAAATAGGTCAGTTTTTTTTTCTCAAAAATATTAGAAACTACAGGACGCAATTTTGATCTTTCGAAAAACGCTGGTCTCTTATCTAAAAGACTGCTACATATTATCGCAGTAGTTTGGGTGGGCTAGCTTGAACATTGCAACTCGCACATAGAGAGACAACCAGGACAGTGATGCGTCGTGTTTGTCTGTCTATACGTCCATGTAACAGTGTTCAAGCTGGCCCATACAAACGCAATCGCACCAACTGGACCGGAAACATGCCATGTCGCACAGCTTCGCGCTTGTGTTTATTTCGGTTGTTAAGGCAGAGCACCATTGCTTTATATTCCTTTTTTTGCTTCGTGGTCAATGTGAGCATATCTGCCTCTTTTGTTACAGCTGGACCAAAGATACGTAAGTACACTTCGTGCAAAACAGCAACGGCTCCATAGATTAATTTAATATTTAATACCCGATATCGCAAAAACGAAACAGTCTCACGTGTGTAAATACCCATGAAAATTCGATATTTCTTTCCAATGCCTTTTCTTGAGTGCGATTCAAAAGGCAGTGCTTCAACATCGCATTGAGAGGAGACATTAAATAAATCACTTTGAATGCTGGTTTTCTGGGGAATTACGTTTATTCCGTTACCTTCATTGCTTCGTTTTGGCATTGTAAACTTTCTTTTCATGATAGGGTTTATTCCCACACAATGAGGTGACCGAAACGTCCTGATGGGCCCCATATACATGTTCGAATCTAGACTTTTCGATGATAAAAAATAACCGCTAAGCAGTGCGCGAAAGCTATTTGCACACATAGGTTGTGCGATCACGTGGACGCAAAATGAGAGAGTAGTGGTCGCCATGTTCTTTTCAATTTATAAAAAAAAATGAATTATTGAACCTCTAAGCCACTGCATCTAGCATGCATGTTTATATTGAAAAATTAGTCGCATTCCAATAAGAACGCGAATGCCTCCAAGTTTACAGACATGAACACTCGATGAATTTAGCAATAAGTTTATCAACTAATATCAGATAATTAAGAGACTGGTCACGACGACTATCCTGTCACTTCGTCCCGGCTGGTCGCACAACGTTTGTGAAAACAGCTTTCGTGTACCGCTGATTGTTTATTTAGAAAACGCACATGCGATCATGCGACGGGATGCGAGAAATCTGCGCTAGCAGTATTAGAATGGTCGGGTACAACAAAAGAAAGAGCCGGCGAATTCTCCTCAAAGGAACCACCTCCGACCGAAGGCGTCGGCCTACTGCCATGAGCGCATTGCAACTACGAGTATCAACTTGGAGAGCACCCTCTCCAAGTGCGTCCACTCTCTCAAATAGTTCCTAAAATCGCGGTTATTTACAACAAGCATACGTATCCAGAAATTCTGGACAAAAAGATTTTTCAACGGGAGAAAGTTTATGAACGCGATTTTTTTCATATCTTGTATTATTTCGCTATAACGATCAATCTATCCGCAGATCTTCCATCGACAGACTTGGATTTTTTTTTGCTACAGTCAAAAGCACCCCCCCCCCCCCCCCCCCCCCATTGGTTTTCTATGGCCGCCTTAACGCCTTGACGCGAACGATAGAAAAACTTTAAAAGAAAAATTTGCTACGAGTCGAAAGAATAGACAATTTCCATCAATATTTCTGCATTACCTTACGATATTCCAGTATTCAATGTTTGTCCAAGAATGCCTGACGTGAAATGTTTTATGACCACATTAGGTCCCCGCTAGAGTTCAACACGAAAAAGACCGAATTACTTGCGAGCAGGATTAGCATATTAACACAGAAAAAAGTATTGGAAGTGTGAATGAATGTCAGATGATGCAGCAGTTCATCGTAAGGCGTACATTCGGAGGCTATGACACAGTGAAAAAAAAATGGATTGCCGGCAAAGCTGTTAACTGTCGCGCATTTATTGCTTAGAGTCATTGACACCTGACGGTGCATGGGCAGAAAAACCGATGAGGGCTTATTGGCAGCATACATGCCCAGCACAAATGTCTACGATAGCGCAGTGATAATTGCGAGTGCGCATCGCATGCGGTCCGTGCATATTCTAAGCCTATGTATCTGCACCCCGTCAAGCCTCCAGGGCGGGGGTGCTGTTAAGCCGTAAAGTGGAGCATTCAAGGCACCCACAAAACTGTAAACTTCTGGAAGGCGAGAAGATCCCTTGTCCCCGCCATTGTAGGCGCTCTTGGTCTCTAAGATTGCAGTGAGCGCGCAACATGCGGCTTAAAAGCAGATCCTGCAGCCGAGGACTTTTGACCACGACTGTATACATAAGTGTGGTCTTTGAATTGTATTTAACTGTCGCCTTTTTGTTCCAGTGATCCGTCGGTTTTCGTGGGTGGAGGTGTCTAGAAGGTGGAGGTCAGTAGATGAGGGGGGGGGGGTATACGTGTGGATGATTCTGGAGGATCAGGTGGATCGTAGGGAAAAGTTGCTTCGGTAGTGAGCGGAGTATGGTGGCATCTCACAACACCAGACGGAGAAATTTGGCGAAAGTGAGTATAGTAATGAGCTTTGAGGAGGCTGCAAGTTTTTCTGGGCCGCGTATTCAACATCACGTACGGCAGCGCGCTCCCACGCTTTGGTGAACGGGGCTTGTCCACGCAGTTAGCTGGAAGCTTCACCGCACAAGACTGCCGAGCCAATCGAACGGCCCGGCGGGGATGGAACAGCGGGTCACTGCCTCGTGGTGTGCATCTACGACCCGGCATCGAGCGAATGGGACCCCGGCCTGTCGCTGAAAACTGGATCGTGCCCCGTTCACCGACGCCTGCACCCACGTTGTCTATTCGGACGTGATATTTAAAAACGACGCGGGACCGATCCTGGACTTCGCCAGGCCGGAGCTGTCCAACAGTGAGTGGTTTGCATTGCTACGAAGAGTGAAATAGGGCAGACAGAAAAGAGGTAGCAAGGAGCAGGGCCGGGCCGAACAGGCGCAAGAATGCACAGGTATGCACAGGCATGCACAGGCATGCACAGGCATGCACAGGCAGGCAGAGGCATGCACAGCAGGCACAAGTAGGCACAAGTAGGCACAAGCAGACGCAGGAAGCCATAGTCAGCAACATGCAGATGCAAACAGGCACAGGCAGCTTAAGGCATATTCAGGCAAGTGCAGGCTGACAGAGGCTGGCACAGGTTGCTGCAGGCATGCACATGCGAGCACAGGTAGGTACAAGCAGGCGCAGAAAGCCTATGCACTACGTCTGTGAAAGCTACGCAAACGAAAACACCGAGCTCTTTGGGCTAACGTCCGCAAGTAAAACTAACTTTTTCCATTCCTAATTTGCCAGTGAGCAATATCTCTTGATGAATATTGCGCGGGGATAAACCCTCACCAAATTTTCAAAGCCGTAAAGATTCGGTGGGGGTTGTTTTTAATTCGGTTTGAAATTTTGATCTTTGTTGTGATCGTCCTACGATCAACGCGGGACCTGTAAGCTGACAACAAAGCCATCATTCTCGCGACGATGAGGGGGTGACTTCAGACATCAGCCTTCTTTCACCACGACTTGCTGCGGACAGAAGGCGACGAGCACCACAGAAGCACGTGACCTCCCTAGCAATGATGTTCCAAGCTGACCCTTCCCTTCGCCAGGTTCCAGCAGGGCTGCTTGACCTTGCGGAAAATATCAGTCTCCGCCAGAAGTGCTGCGTAACAGTGGCACCCTCGCCAACGCTGTCTGTAGAGCTACTCGTGGCCCCGGTATACAGCTACAAGAAGGTCCCCGTTACGCCTTCTGCTGTTGGAGGCCACCGAAGACAGCACTAGCATCCAGCCGATTGGACCTTTCTTCATGATCAAAATTCCGCAACTAAAGAGCCGGGGACGGCAGACCCTAAAAAGCGAGTCGTACGGCGTGTAGTGGCTTGTTTTTTAGAACTCGTGTAAATATTTTAAAGTGTGCAGTCTTCTTCAGCATTCTCTGGCTCTCTTATACAAGTCCGTCTCCGACCTCCTCATTGAGGATCCGACACCGCCCAAGCAACTTTGGACGCCACACTGAACCTGGGCCGCAACAGCTCCCAAATGCGTACAGCTATTTCTGTCGGCCGTGGTAACCACAGATAGTTGAATGTGAGATGCCAGGCGTGCCCGTCACCCGTCAATCAGGATAATCAACCAAACATATCCTCTCGTCCTTTCACGTTGCGCAGACCCGCCCGTATGGTCACCGACGTGGACGACATGACTGGCTATGTAGGCAAACACCTTGCGACGCCGCACTTTGCGGCAACAGTTTTACTTTCGCACTGCAGTTGGCTGGTACAACAATGCTATGGTTCGCAGCTCACTTTAATAGCTGCAAAGTTCACTATTTATAAGCGCGCACCGAAAAACTGATCTACTGTCCTGGTGAGGTAGTGGAAGGTGAAAGAATGAAGTGGGCGATGGTAGTCTCGACACAATGCATTGGTTTTTTAGGGCAAGCGGCGGTCGAGCATATCTTTTGTCAGTGGGCGTTACGCGCGGAACTTCCAACGGTCCCGATCCACCGACGCCGCGCAGATTTGCTGGGCCCGTTCTTGGGGGCGGCCGCCCGCTCCAAGACCACACCTCTGGCCGAGCTGCGGTCTCGCCGGCAGGCCGACACCACGGCACTGGAGGGCGCCCTTTTCCCCGGGCCGCAGGGAGCGCTCGACGCGTTCACCGACGCCGCGAAGGGTTTCCTGAGCGCCAACAGCTTCGTGGGACTCAGCGTGAACCTGTACAATCCGGACAGCGGGCCCTCGGGTGCCGCGCAGAACTACTTACCACTGCTCAAGGTAAGCGGCGCGTACGAATTGCTAAGGGACGTCATTCTTCATTCTGTTTTTCCTTACAAGGCAATCCTGGTCCGATCCTCGAACAGAAGATTAGCGCTCTTATTAAACCTCATGGGAAAAACCACAACAGAAACATTTAAATGCTTCTGGTTAAAGGGAAGGGGACATGAAATTTTCGCTGCTCATGTTAATTCTTTGGAATGAGCAAAGGCAGAAGGGTAAATGGCGCGGTAAGATATCTACGTAGTGAAACCATGTTAAAGCACTGGAAAACATAACCACATCCGGGAACGTGAGTGCTATTTGTTCAAATGAATTATTCCTGACAAGCTGGAGTGACAAGTGACGGCTCAGTGCTTGGTTCAGTTGCTTTAAAATGGTGGCGTGACTAGACCGCCGGATAAAGAAATAACACTTAAAAACTAAACTTGAGCACTACAAGCACAGCCGTTGTCTTCTGAACGCGCCACACGCTATGACTGCTTTAGCTTGCCTGCAGCTTGTTTTCGCATGTTAACAGTATCAGCTGTTTACAAACCACTGCGATAAAGTTTTTCGAGGCACTCAGCAATATGACCGAGCACTCATTTATGTTTATGGTGTGTTAACTATTACATTTTAGTAGTTGCAATATTACCGAGTCGTTCTACGTCAGAATTCAGTTGTTACTGAGAGCGATGGACCGAAAAGCACGGTTCTTAACAATTTGTAAAGAAACATTACCAGGTTTTCATATGTTTTCTGGAGCTCTATATTTACACATGTGCTCATTTTTTTTCTTTTTTTGTTATTTTAGAGGCGGCTCTCCGCCTCCTTCACTCTTAATTCAATAGCATTAGGAGCCTGATCAGGAAAATGTCGTCGGTCATAAAGATCGCTGACTGGCTGGATGGAAGTGGCGTCACCATACCAGACAATTTCCATTGGGTCGAGGGAAGTGACAGGTCACAAGATCGGAAGAGGCGTAACTAAAGGCATCAGCAGCTTCTAATGCTACGTCGCATTGTCAACACGTGAGGAAATTGGGTGTCCCTGTAAATTTTTTTTCTCCATATGCTTGCCCCTCTTCATCGTCTCTTTGCTCACTTTGGTCGCAGGCATTGAAAACGGCCCTAGAAGCATTCAAGTACCAGCTCGTAGCAACCGTGTATTTCGTCCATGGGCTCAGCTATGGACTCGACTTCGCAGAGATAGCAAAGTGAGTTCGCATGTGGACACATTTGCAATCTGACGGCTTGAAGCATGTTCAAATTGTGAAGTCGTGCCAGCGTACGGGCCGCGCACTTATTCGACGGTACCTAAACAGGCATTTTCGTTTGCAACTGAGGACAATGATATACATTCGTCGTTGAACATTTCTTGCCGTTCTGTTGTGGAATAATTTTACAATGATTAAACCGCAAAAATCTCTCTTGCAAGTTGCTTCCTGCATTCGCATCGACTTGTTCCGAAGGCCATACAAAACCAACCAGCTGCTCTGAATACTCAAAGTGATCGCGGTAATATTGAAAGTCATGCGACGCGCAGAGGCAACTATGCAAACTGAACACGTTTGTGCAGAATTTCGGGGCCTTGGTACCGTGTAGAAAATGGGACCTATCCTGAACGATAGTTGCAGAAAGCTCTCAATCAATATTATTCAATTATGAGCAACTCTGAAACCTTATCCTAACCTTAGTCGGAACGAAGAGTCCTAACCAGGCCAGCTGGCCCGCAAGAGAGCCACTGCAATCAATGAGTCTGCCTTCTATTTCGGCCTTATTGGTATCGATGTGCAAAGTGCGAGCTCATTTATTACGCAATACTGCTGTATACAGCTGTCGAGCGTTTCTAATGACAGCGTCGATGTTGAAAGGAATTTTTCGTGGCTAGGCATAGTATGCAAGCAAACGTTCGACGGGCCGCTTGTCAACCTTAACAATGCTGGTGGTAAAATAGGTCATGAATTAACTGCAGTGAATAAGAAAAGTAAAGATGCGGCTCTGTAAACATTCCTTGCGTCTGACCAACCAGATTTGGTTCGTATGTCATAAAGAAGGGTGTTTTTGTTTGGCAACAAAACGAGTGCTGTGGTATTGCGTTTTTCACTGAAAAAAAAAAACAACTCAAATAACCTCCCTCTCCCTCTTACGCTGCATGGAAAAAGAAAGCGTCACCTGAAAACGAAGGACCCCGTGTATAATGCATGAACAGTTACTGAAACCTTTGATGCTACATGTCGAACATTCTTGGACAGAAATTTTGAATGTTGGAAAACTGCAAGGTACTGGTACAGAAATATTGAAAGTAATGGTCCATTCTTCCGAAATTAGCAAAATCTTTCTTTTAGAGTGTTTCCATCGCTCGCATCTAGCAGTTGAGACTGCCGTAGAAAACCAATGGGAAATGCTTTTGACGGCAGCAAAATCGTTAGCAGCAAAAAAAAAATGCAAGCCTGCCGGCGGGAGATCTGCTGATAAATCGACTGTTATAGTGAAATCTTAAAATATGTGATAAAATTGTGCTCATAAACCTTTTCCCGTTCAAAAATGTTTTTGTTCAGAATTGTCGGGTACGATGTTAAAGGCATACAATGCATACCGACACATCTAAACTGCGCTGTTCTCCAGGACCGTCGACATATTAGTGCTGGGGACCCACTACCTGGTCCCAGATGAGAAGAAGACCACCTTACCGAGTCCCTTGTACGGAAGGAACCCCAGCGACCTATCTTGGGTGCGCCTCTCTCAAGCCTGCCACATACGCGTTTTCTAAGCCGCGCCGTCGTCAGCCTCACCTGCCATGGCATCCGCTACGGGCTAAAAAAAAAAAAAAAACTGCGAATGCTGAATAGGACAAAAACGGTGCTGTAATTAAGCACTCGTGGTTGGCGCCTGAACTAGGCCTTGAGGGAACAAACGAAGAATTTAGATGGAAAGAGAGTCGTGTATATTGATAAACACTAGATGCAATTTCGAACACTTGTGCTACTTTAAAGTTTACCAGCATTGCGCAACAGTCAGACGCCTTTTGAATTTCGCCTTGCTCCCGACTCCTCTGGTAACCAGTCAAGGCTTTGCCGCCGCACACAGGAGAGCGTCATCGACACAGTGTTGGACGCCACCAAAAGCCCGGACCGCGTGGTGGTCAGCATGTCATTCTCTGGCTCGGAGTTTGTGGTGCGGAAAGAGGCCTCGGAAGGCAACCTGCACAAGCAAGGTCTGCCTGCCGCGGGCCACAGCCAAGGCGGACCACACACCCGCATGAAAGGCATACTCTCCTACTTCGAGGTAGGGGACACTGTAAAGCTCATACAATTGCATGATTAGGATGTGGACACCCATTGTTCGATCAGGAGACGCCATTTTCGGGCCCGCAATCTGTCTAGAGCTATGAAGTGGTCATTAAGCGCCTCAATCCTTGCCTGAATCTAAACTTCAACTACCGGCAGCAGTATAGTGCAGGTAGCGTCAATATGAAAGGTAACATTTGTTGGGTGACTATAGGACGAATTCTTTCGTTGTTTCGGCGCTAATGTTGAAAATTATTTTTTGGTTATTCTCCTCTCAGAGGAAAATTTACTCACAAGACATGAAAAAAATATTCTTGCCACTCCTATTTACATAGTAATCATTATAGATAACTGCTCTTGCCTTTCGTATTGGAGTGATCTCTGCAGCATTTGGCTGGCGCCTGAAAATGCTGCGAACCGCAGTAACCTCTGCGGTGGGAAACTACATTTGGGTACACAAATTTTGTTGTCCTAACCCCGAACGAAAGCGGCGGCGTTGGGTAGCAAGGCAGCTTAGCGTATAGTATTTAGCGCGTAAACTATAATAAAGAACCGGCAAAGAGTTAACTATCAAATGTCACCCAACCTACAGGAAAGCTCAATTACATATTAGTGAGGTATGGAATTTTTTCCGTTATATTTGATTGTAATTGCCTTTCTGAAGCTGAACAAAGTGTAGTTGCAATGCTTTATAAATGCGAAATGCTGCAGTATATCAGGTAGCCTCTCTCATTGTGACAGTTAAGCTGTGCGCGGTATTTTTTATATTTTGATCATCTGCCCATTGACCACTCTGTTGTTCTTTTTTGATCGATTAATTTTTGCAGTCACTAATTCAATCAACGCAACCTGATAGCAAAGAAATCTAGGAAGCAGCCTGGTTCATTAAGTCTAGATCAATTGACAGGTTGAAGATTTCAGCGTCGATTTATGCACTGTACGGGAAATCGTCATTCTGCTTCTCAAGTTCAGCATAAATATAGCCGCACACTGATTGCAGATCTGCCTGATGTTCCGCACTGAGCCATGGAAGCACGCCGTGAACACAGACGGGGTGTGCCCAATAGTGGGCAAAGACACGTATTGGGTCGGGTACGACAACTCCTGGAGCATCAGGCAAAAGGTGAGGCAGGGACATTTCTAAGTTGTTTTTTTTTTCACTGGAAACTTTATGGGGAACCTTCTTTTTCAGCCGGTTATGCTTTAACCAACAAGGTTTCTGTTTACCGGTCATATCCTTAATGCCTCAAAGCGACTCAGGCTATGCGGGACGCCATAGTGAAGAGATTTTGACCACCTGGGGTTCTCCAACGTGCACTGACATCGCACAGTACACCCACCTCTACAATTACTTGGGAGGTAAAATTCTAGAGGCCCGTGTACTGTGCGATGTCGATGTACGTTAAAGAACCCCACAGGTGGTCGAAATTTCCGGAGCCCTTAACTACGGCGTCCCTCATAGCATGAGTCGCTTTCGGACGTTAAACACCCATAAACGATATGTTAATGTCGAAAATACTCTATGGCCACACACACAGACCATGGGGTCCAGGAGCTCCCATGGAACTGAATGCACTCATGAGGGCGGGGGCTGGACGGCGGGACATTTTTGGCTGTCACTACTTCCCCCCTGGGAAAGAGCCAAAATTCTGGAAGTTAGTTTCTTACTTTCGTCGTTCGGTTCGTGTTATTTTGTTAGAAAGATGAGGAACGGCGCTGGCCGATTGATGGCACTGACTAGTCTTTGCATACTTTGCTTCCCGATGCAGATTGCGTACGTGATGCGGCGGCGCCTCGCCGGCATCGCCATCCAGCGCATGGAAATGGACGACTGGAACGGCGTGTGTGGCGAAAAGATGCCCCTCTATCGCACCGTGGCCCGAGAGATGCAGTACTGCAGGGTCAAGTGACTCCGCAGCCTGCGGCGTCCCCGGGACGCTCTATCCACCTGCAGGAGGCGACACAAGCTCGCATTTCTTACGCACGAAATGCGTGAAATAGAAAATAATTACAGCGAGAGGGCTGATTTTTCGCAAGTTATTTAGTATTTGCTCTTCCGAGGAGCAACTGAAAGCAGCGACAATTATTTATAATCTCTAATTCGGAGCAAGTTTATTGTTTACTCCCAATAAGGTTCAGTTTCTTCCCTGTGTGCGTAATCCATGTTAGTCTTTCGAGGCTGCCTTTACTGTACTTTTCGTGTATTGCATAACTAATAAATATTGATGCCTTTAGTTTCTCTCGCTTCCCCACTTGGTTTATGCCGCTGCACACGGCTAACGGATGGGCTCAGTTTTAGGTGGCGCTTGCACGCTGCTTTTGACAGCGCGAAGTCCGGTCCACTATAGCTTGTGCTGACAACTGCTGTAACTGCTCAGTCATAGCAATAAAAATGAATATTGCAGTTGCAGACTGTCGTGTACTACGTACGCTTGACGGACCCGCCAAACAAATAAGCCTCCTGATGAAAACGATCAGTACAAAGTTCGAGATCATGAGCGTGTAATTGAAAAACGTCCTGAAGTGATGTGTTAATGCATGTTAAACCTTAGTGGTCAGAATATGAAATCTAGTTGACAGTTTTTAACGTGCGATGTGCGCAAGCGTGGTACAGCTTGTTTGCTGAGTGTTGCGCAGATACAAAAAAAGCAGTCTGTCGTAACTGTAATGATGACGCACTGTGGTAAATAAAGGTTTCAAAAATTTGGCTGTGGTTTAGCTCTGGCTAACCCTAGTTGAATTGCGAAAGCTTCGTTTCCTCGGCACTTCGTCTACGCAGCGTCTCTTTCCGAGGCTCTCGAGAACTCAAACCGGTCTCTTCCGCAGTAGAGGAGTCACTCCGGGACGTGGCACGACTTCTTCTAGCCGCATCTTCGTTACGACGCTTCACGAGTCGTGCGTGGCGCTCTTCTGGCGTCTCTTGAGCGCGTTGTCTCTTCCTCGCTCTGTTCTCTCGTTGTTGCGTCTCTTTCGCGCTCTCAATAACGACTACGATACACTGAGGGGAAGAGGAAATGAAATGAGGAAATGAGGGACTCGTTTTTGACAAACTTATGAAGAGAGCCAACAGTCACCGAAACCAAGGTGCATAGGGGAATGTTTGAATGTTTTAGTCTTTTTTTAATGTGTAGTGGTAATCAGTGGGCTAATAATATTTAGATTAATCTATCACTCAAAGAGAATTACTTATAAAGCAGCAGAAAAAACAACCATACCGCCGGTTTGATCCGAACCCACGACCTCCGAATATCGCGTCCGGTGCTCTTACCAACTGAGCTACGGCGACAGCTGTCCAATCTGCTGCTCTCGTGGGTATTTATGTTTATTGGGTGTAAGCGAACCTTGAGAGTGTTCACCAGCGCCACCCTCCTCAATAGCGGCGGACGTAGCACGTCCTGTGTTACCGCGAGTGTGACGTGGAACGTCATCTAACGACGAGGGCGGAAACTGTGCGAGAGCCCTCTTATGCTACCTATGGCATCAAGACTGCCATAACCGAGACCCTCGTTAATCAATTAGCAGACAAGGTAAAGGAAATGAGGGACTCGTTTTTGACAAACTTATGAAGGGAGTCAACAGTCACCGAGACTAAGGTGCATAGGGGAATAATTTAGTTTTTTTTATTGTGTAGTGCTAATCAGAGGGTAATAATCTTTAGATTAATCTATCGCTTAAAGAAAATTACTTATAAAGCACCAGATTGGACAGCCGTCGCCGTAGCTCAGTTGGTAAGAGCACCGGACGCGATATTCGGAGGTCGTGGGTTCGGATCCCACCGGCGGCATGGTTGTTTTTTCTGCTGCTTTATAAGTAATTTTCTTTAAGCGATAGATTAATCTGAAATTATTAACCGACTGATTAGCACTACACATAAAAAAACTAAAACATTCCCCTTTGCACCTTGGTTTCGGTGACTGTTGGCTCCCTACACACACACACACACACACACACACACACACACACACACACACACACACACACACACACACACACACACACACACACACACACACACACACACACACACACACACACACACACACACACACACACACACACACACACACACACACACACACACACACACACACACACACACACACACACACACACACACACACACACACACACACACACACACACACACATATATATATATATATATATAAAATCACCAAAAATTGAAGAAACATAACTGGGTTTAATTCACGACGTTTGGGACAGAGCCTGCCCTTTCTCAAGAATATATATATATATATATATATATATATATATATATATATATATATATATATAACCCCCCGCGAGGCGACACCTCCTCCCTTTACCCCAGCAGCACATCTTGTGGAGCGAGCCGCGACGGCAGCGGTGTCGCTCGGCAACGGCGACTCAAGGTCGTTCGTCGGCCACGGCATACGGCTGAAGTGCGCGACGAGCCGAAATGGCTCGCTGGCTGGCGTAGTAAAGCTCTCGCTTTAAAGCCATATTCACAAACACGAAGCTCTTTGCTCACGATAACTTTAATGTAAAAGGTAGCATGCCTGTCTTTTTTTTTTAAGCCAGATAAATCTCGAACCATGCCCTCGCGACTGTGGGTCTTCTTGAAATGTAGCTGCCGTCGACCAGTGTAAACAGTCTACGTCCTATGCCCGAACAAAACTAGGCTACTTAAAGGCTACCTAGCTATAACTTTTAGCAATGCATTGAAAATATTTAGCGCAAAGACACAGATGTCTTTTTTTCTGTAATTTGCGCTGAGGGCTGTGTAACCGAAATTGTGCACCCGCCCCACCCTTTCACAAACGAAAGACATGGTTCGTACGTAAATAAGAAGGATCCTACTGTCCTTCGACACTGCCGCGTCCAGTCCAAAATCACTCCAGTTGAGGGCACGTCGGAGGACGAAATGAAAGACACTTTTATTGGCAGCCTTAATTTAGGTGTCTTGGAGATCGATAAGCCAGGTCATGGTTTGCGGGCATGTATCCGCTTGAGTCCATCAGCCAGATGGGCCAGGTAGGGGGAGGGGAGTGCGACAGGGCAAGGGAAGAGAGTGCACCAGGCCGATGTAGGGGGCAGGGCAGTTAGGGCAGCGGTCCTGCTGTATAAGTTTGTATTGGTATAGCCTCGCGGAGATACGGAGTAATTTAAATTGGATCATACGGTATAAGCGAGCTTTTTGGATCATGACGGACTAGTGAGGCGAGGTAAGATTATCTAGGCGCGATCGCATGCGTGTGCAGTGTATAGCTTAACGGCCTTTTTGACCACCCCCAATAGTACGCAGTTGGTGGGCTTGACTCTGGAGTCACTGGCGCTCGGCCAGAAATTTGGCGGGTGAGCTGCATGATGTGCCAGATCATTACTAGTGATTCCCATAATAACAGCAATCCACTGAATGGTTACCAGATGTGGAACAAGTGTGGGGTTGTGGGCGTGGCTGGGGGAAAGTGGCACTGTCTTTTTTCCTTTTAGACAAGTACGGTTCAGTGAAAAGAGTGAAGCTTTCAGCCATTCCTTCCTTCTGTTCACGTCGCTCAGTGACTCAGAAAAAAAAATAAGCGAAAAACTTAGCGCATGGTATTTTGAGGAAAAGCCAGACCAGCATTGCTCTTATTTCTTATTCCAGAAGACGAGTAGCCGAGGTTATGTGCCACTAACATCAGCATTTACTTCACACCGGTCGTAAAAAATGGCCTACTTGATGTAGGAGGCAGCTGGTGAACAATTTTACGGCAATAAATGTATTCGGTTGTAATTTACGGCTTCAGCCCAAGCATCGGTCACCTTCCGGGCATTTCTCAGTGTCTTGTGACATACAGAATTAAGAGTGAGAAGAGAGCTCTTATTCTATTTTTCCTCCAGAACTTTGTACAACCACCAGTGTATTAGCGACAGCGATTAGGCTTCTAATTGGCCTTATGCTGAAAGTATCGGGTTGAACACTAGGAACGTCATTTGAAGATTTTTTAAACGCGAATTTAGTTGAAAGTTAGCGCCTATGATGTATCATTCGTTTTGTGCCTTAGATATTTTGTACAGTGCTACGCTTGTGATTACACAGAGAGTGAGAAAGAGAAGGCAAGGAGATAGAACGAGGCGATAAGAAGAAGGTTTTGAGACAAGACAAGGCTCAGTAAATGCCTTGTTCCTCGGTAGACGCCTCAAACCCGTCGTGAGGAAGGGATAAAGGTGAAAAAAGAAAGAGAAAAAGAGGTGCCGCAGTGGAGGGCTTGGGAATAATATTGACCACATGGGGATTTTTAACGTGCACTCAAAACAACCAGCGAATAATTTAAGTTGTTCAGCCTAGAGAGAAGAAAGGGAAATAAAGGAGCAAAAGAAAAGAGAGAGGAGAGTGAGGTAAAGCGTAAAATATAGACGCAAGAAGCGTGGGGTGCTGCCATAGCAGGCCGGTGCAGCGTGATGCTCTTAGAAGGAATGCAGGGCACTGCGGGTGTTCAGGGGATAACCACGGGACCCGTCGCCGGTTCTCCTTCACTGAGGGAATGTCAAGACGGTCAAGCGTACGGCAACAGATCGAGAGTTGTTTTTCGCTTCATGCCAACCTTCACCTTAATCTAGACAATCTGGCTATAGTGTATTACCCCCCCCCCCCCCCCTCCTTGTTATACCATCAATTATTCGTTGTAGTATTAATAAAGATTTTTATCCTCCGCCCTTAGTGATCGCCGCTGCACTGTAGAGGAAGAAAGGAGTCGCCGACAGATCGTGCTTTATCACAAAGCTTTCTCATTCGCAACAACAAAGACCTGCTGAAATTCGCAATGTTAATCTACTGACAAAACAAGCCATAAATTTCAATTCGTTAACTTTCTCGAAACGCCGTCGCAGCACAGTGTTCTTACTAGTGCACCAAGCTTATGTGCGAGACTATTTTTTGGAATTTTTTTGGAATTTAGCACCGTTCCGCATTCTTGTCTGTTTTGCTGCACGAGGAAGACAGCTCACAAGGGCGAAACAAAAAGCCATGGCAGCGGTGGGATACGAACCAACGCTTCCGAAAAGACTGCATGGTCTCAGACCAGTGCCATAGACCACCCGGCGAAGCTATCGTCTCTTTTTCACCCAAAGAAACCATTACTACTTCTCTGAAGCCGCTCGTGCCTTTCATAAACAGGTCGCATGAACGGCTATGGCCAACGCCATGAAAACGTTTTCACCCGAACTACAGTGTGGTGCGCAAATCAAGGCTCGTGCATGGTGCTGACTTTTTTTTTCCGTCCTTGTCGGAACAAACACACCGACAAAGCATGACACAAAAACTTGCAAGCTAATGTAGAAAAATGAGCCTGATAAACAAAGAGCTGTCTGCGAACCTGTAAATATGTTTTGAGTTAGAAAGCAGCATCATCAAATCAGAACTTCGCACACATCGCGTCACCTATTTTCTTTGAAGCTGTGCTAAAGGCAGTTCATTTCTTACGACTACTTAAAAATTTATCAGCCTTACCTGCGACATAGCAGGTCTCTTACGATAGCCGGCTACAGTCGCAGACAAATTTTTGTAGAGTGCTGCAGCAGAGACTAAATTTGACAGCAGTTGATGTTTCCCGAGTAACACGCTCATGGCCATTCGATTCTACTAAAGCGCTAGCATGGTCTCTAGAACCTATAGCAGCTCAGGCAAAGAATCGCCTTTTTGGTAGGACAATGCTACACTCAAGCGCGCTACGCAAGTCTCGCTGATTGTACGCCTTTTCGAAACGATGATATATATGTATGCGTCAAAACTGTAGCTGACCAAAGCAGTGGCCTAGTATGGAGTGTATACCCCACGCACACAGGCGGTGTGGGGTTCGTTTCTGAGTGCCTGCGGGTCGGTGGTACAATGGGCACAAGTTTTTCCCTGCCTGGCCGGGTGCTCGGCTTGTTTGAAGTGAAATGCTAGGGAAATGGCCCTAGATCTGACCACACGTGTGCCATGGCGCTCTTTGGTCCGAGATGCCCTTGCATCAGAAAAATTCACCATCATCATCATCGCATCTTCAAAACTGGAGCCGTCTCGCCCTTCGTGAATACCTGGACCCCACCGGGAGAAAGGGACGCCGGGATAAGAGATCGGATGAGAAAAACATTTATTGAGCTCTAGAAAAGAGATCTTCGCGGCTTCAGACGGCGTCTTCCATCTTCCGATGGCGTCTTCCGTCTTCACTCACAGGTTTGGTGCCCTAGTCCAGGGCTCCACCGAGTATGGCCATCTCGCGAGCTCTCTCTACTAGGCACATTTGGCCTTTCAAGCCTACGCTGGAAAGCATACTCTCCCACTGTTCCGCACTAGGGTTTTTCATTCTATGGATAGTTGGAGGCTCAATCTTTTGAGGTGCCATGGTACGGAGAGAAACCAGAATGATACCATATATCATGGGCCGGGATAAGAGAGAGAGTTGTACAGGTACTTTTCACGCGTAGTCTAAGGCAAGTGTGGTTCTTGTGCTTGGGACCGGATGTCGCAATTGCCTGTGAAATGGCCGCTAGAAAAGTGCGACAGCGTAAAATAACAAGAAAACAGGCGCCCGGCAGGCTTTAACGACGTCTGCAAAGGCCGTGCTCTTTTGTGTGTAATTAAATTAACCGTACTAATGACGCTGAACAACAGCGGTGGGATTCTGGCAGTGGTGGGATTCGAACCCACGCCCCCGAAGAGAGTGGTGCCTTCTCAGGGTCGTTGTACGATCGTTTCGGAGCGCCTTCCGCCACGTCCGCTTCGCGAGCGGTCCGCCAGTTTTCGGCCGCCAGGCGGACGTGAGGCGGAAAGGTGTTGTACGATCACTTTGGCGCTTGCGAGCGAGGCGGATGGTCCCAGCATGCCGACTGGCGCGCCCGGCATATCCGTCTGTCCAATAGCCTTCTCCGGCTGATGGCAACCTAGCCGGCGCGAGCGCACCGCCAGCATCGCCCCACGCGCCGAAACGGGCTCCCGCATCCCAAGGGTCAGATCGGTAAGCGCCCGACTACCTTCTCCCTTGCCTCCTTTCCTGCCCCCTCTCCAAACCCCGATATCCCGGCACACTGCGCTCCCCCCCTTCCCTACCTACTTCCCGTACGAGCGCCCCCCCCCCCCCCAAATAATAACCTCTTTTCGTGGTCACGTGGTACTTTTTTCCGTTCCTCGGCGACCTGCACCTAGGCCTAGTAGGCTGCGCTTCGGCATCGCCATGGTGTACGTGTTGAAGCTCGAAATAAACACTTCGTGACACTGCCATTGCACTGCACAGGTCTTGCGTCGGTTTGCAGAGCCGCCGCAGGAATTACAAACGCATGCAAAAACCACAAACAGCTCGAAATAAACACTTCGTGACACCGCCACTGCACAGGTCTTGCATCGGTTTGAAGAGACGCTCTGTCAACTCCGTCAACGTAGATGATTACAGAATTCAACTAGTGGAACTATCGCTCGCCACTGCTGAACGCGGCGAAGTTTGCAGTCGCTCTGAACACTCGTAATATCAAGATGTGGCCAATATAACACGCTTCGCGACATCGCTGCCACTGCCCAGGCCGCGCTATCCAGTTCAGTCGACGGATGGCCATCTTGCCCCGGCAGGGCAGAACCTAGGCGGAGGGGCTCGAGACGTCACTGACGTCACGGGAAAAGCAGCCAATAGCTGCAATCCGGTCGTCGGCCGGATGCGCTCGTCCGCCAGAAAGTTGAAGTTGACCAACTTTCCATCCGTTCGCCGGAGGCGGATCCGCCAGGCCCGCTCACGAAGCGGACGTGGCGGAAGGCGCTCCGAAACGATCGTACAACGGCCCTTAGACCGCTCGGCCACGCTTTTTTTTCTTTATTGCCGGTATTTTGACCCACATGAAAAGAAAACACATATTCATACATAAGCACTAAAACACAATCAACATCTTTGTTAAAACAATGGCCGCCCAGCTTGTGCGGTCACGCTCATGCTAAAATTCCTTCATCGCCAATAATAACTCAACACGTGACAGCCACTCTGGACTATATTCCAGCATCTTTTTCTCCTGAACAAAATTTCTTATGCTTTCTTTGAAATATTGACGTGCCGGTCTTGCATCGAGATTGGCGTGCCTTACTGCCATTCTGCATTTCCAAATGCTGTGTAGGGCAATTAGCATGATCAAATCAAATGGGGTACCGTCATCACTTTCAATTGGCGAGTAGCGAATTCCATACCCATCAAGCGGAAATTCTTTTTTGATTGTGCGCTGAAGCACATCCCAAAGGAACACAGCATCCCAGCATTCAAGGAACACATGCTCAATTGTCTCCTCCTTTCTGCATATGATACAGTGAGTGCCCCAGGGAACGAAAAAACCTTTTCCAGCCATCCACGGTTTGACAGTCAGAGTTCCAGTGTGCAATTTAAAAAAGAAAGTCTTTACGCCAGACGGGACTAACATTGCCTTAACACGCTTTAGTACCTTGTTACCTATACCTTCCCTGTAAAGGGACCGATATAGAGGCACGGGGAGAACCGCACTACAAAGGTCTTTATACAGTTTTTTCCGGTTGACTTCACTCAGGTATTGGAGTGAAAACCGCGCCGTCAAAAACCTACATGAAACCACAACTTCGCGTAGAAAACCATGCACTCCACCGGGCATACTGCCAGCAGAGACAACCATATTAGGCAAGTGCTTCCCCAGGCGAAGTTGACAGACAGTGTGTAGAAACGGGTGCTTAACGTCCCGAAGAAATAAAAACCGATTGACAACCTGTCTCAAAAACAAATGTGACAAACTGAGCCCTCCATTTCGAACTCGTAGAAATAAATTGGTGCGGCTTGATCTTTCCCAAGAAGATGCCCACACGAACACTGCAAACACCAGATGAAATTTTTGGATATGAACCCTGGAGCAATGCAAGACTTGAAGGACATACCAAAGTTTGCCCACTAAAAATATGTTGCAAATTGTGGCTCTCGAGAACATTGACCAATTCCATCCATTCCATTTATTCACTCTTTCCCTCATTTTATCCACTTCGCTCCTCCAGTAGGCTTCGCTGTCTTTGTAACACTCAAGAGGAACTCCCAAGTATTTAACAGGAGTCGTAGTAAAACTCATGTTGGCAAAAGTGTCTGGGGCCTCCGGCCAATCCCCGTGCCAGAATCCCAGGCACTTACTCCAGTTTACCGCGCTGCCACTGGCCGCACAAAAACTTTTAACACACTTAACAGCCTGTGTTACACTGTCGTAATCATTACAAAACATGGCTATATCATCCGCATAAGCCAACAGTCGGACTTCTAACTGATGTAGTTTAAAACCGCGCATACAATCGCTCTGTATCACGCTCAAACAAAATGACTCTATATACAAACAAAACAACAGTGGCGAAAGAGGGCAACCCTGGCGCACCGAGCGTTTGACTGGAATGCGTGAACCCACAACCTTGTTGACAATTAGACTTGTCGTGCAATCCTGGTACGCCATGGCGACCCCGCCTCGAATAATTCTACCCACATTCACATGATCTAGAATGCACAGAAGAATTTCATGAGGCACCCTATCGAAAGCTTTCTCCAGATCAATTTGGATCATTGCCACTTGTGTGCCCATTGCGTCGCAGCACTCAAGGATACTACGCGCTACATGTATATTCGAGAAAATAGATCGGCCTTTAATACCGCACGTTTGATGCGGCCCCACCAGGTCAGTAATGACTGTCTGCAATCGCTTAGCCAAAATTTTCATCATTATCTTATAGTCTCCATTTGTGAGGCAAATTGGACGGTAAGAAGTTACTCTGCGCAATACAGAGGGGTCTTCTGATTTCGGTATAAGAACAGTGTGGGAGGATGTGAAGGAAGGCGGCAGTACATTGAGATCGAATGCCTCATTATAGACAGCAGCTAAAACTGGTGAAATTATTCCTTTTAGACGTTTATAAAAGGCTGAGGTCAGACCATCCGGGCCCGGAGACTTCCCCGGCTGCAAGCTTTCAATAGCGTTTTTCACCTCCTCTACTGAGATAGCTGCCTCCAATAGTTCCTTCGTACTGTCGTCTAGACTGGGCATCAACAAAAGGAAGTCCTTCTTGAAACGATCAATGTCAACTGAGCAGTTTGCAAATAGCCCACTGTAGTGCTCGAAGAAAGCGCGTTCAATATCTTCTGCTGTGTCACTAACTTTTCCACCAACTTCAATTTCCACTATCTGATTGCGCCGCGCGTGCCACTTTTCTGCGCCCAACGCTCTTTTTGATGGAACTTCCCCCGCTATCAGCTTTTCAGCTCTCGCTCGCACCAGAGCACCGTGGTATCTTTCGATGTCGAACTGTTCTATTTTATGCTTTAGTGCGCGAATATCGTCCATGAACATGCCGGGTCTACTACACTCTTCACTGATCAATTTTTCTAAGTTTCTGCGCATCGTTTTTTCCTCTGCCCCCTTTTGTCTGCGTATAGCGCTCGCCCGCTCCAATGCTTTCATTTTAACTGTCTGCTTGAAGTTCTCCCATTTTTCTCTGCACGTCGTATTACCCATATGTTTCATTGCATCAACTTGCGTCGTCACGTCTGCCATAAAAATTTCATCATCCAGTAATTTTGAATTCAATTTCCATAACTGCCACTCGAAGCTTCTTTTCCTTTCTTTCGTGCTTGCTACTAGAAAACTGACTAAGCAGTGATCAGTAAATGAAACAGCGCTTACTCGGTACTCCTTGCAAAAGGGTACCAAATCACGGCTTACGTATGCTCTATCCAAACGAGCGTGACTCGAAGCCTGAAAATGGGTGTACTGCGTATTTCTTCCACCACCAAGGCATTCAGCCACATCCGCCAAACTACTGTTCCCTATTATTTCATTTAGGGCAGTCGTGCTTGCATCCTTGTACGGTCGGGTGCTAGTTTTGTCCCGGGATGAAAGAACGCAGTTGAAATCGCCAATAAGAATGACCAACCTATTACACTGGGTATACTGTTTTAGCTGTTCAAAAAACCTGCACCTTTCCCCGGCAACAGTCGGCGCATACAAACAGATTACACGCCACTCCAAGGACGATAACAAGAAATCACATACAATAAACCGTCCTGACGTGCATGACGTAACGGCTTCTATTTTAGCTCCTAGACTATGTCGGACCAACAATGCGCAGCCTGAAGAATATCCCACGGAATGGCTCACAATAGCACAGTATCGCGCTACGAATTGCTGCACCATGCCCCCGGTTTCCACGTTGCCCTCGACTTTCGTCTCCTGCACTGCTAGAATGTCAAGGTCAAAGTCGCTTAACAGGCGGTACAGTTGACTCTGCTTCCTCCTTGAGGCAAGCCCTCGGACATTTAATGTTGCCACGCGAATGGACTTATCCATAGTCATCATAGCAAGGCGGGAAAGAAAACCGGGGGCATGGCGCTTACCTCACAACTGCGGTTTGATCCGGAGTGTGCTAGCACAGGGCGGTCCTCACGGCGGCATAGGCGGCGTTTCCGCCGTCTTGCGCGCAGCCGAAGTGTTCGGCAGCGGTCGAAATGAAGGACGCCGTCCAACAGTCGTCTTGGCTGGCGGCTCGTCTGCAGCAACGACACTAAGCTCCTTCCCATTTTCGCCTGCGTCGTGAGGTCGCTTTGCAGCGGCACTAATACTGTCGCTGTCCATCACGGTGACTGGTGCCGGCTCGGTGGGTGGTTTCTCGCCTCCTCCGGGAGAGGGGTGGCCCGTAGTGCTTGCCTCATCCTTCTCGTTCCCGCCTTCTGCGTCGTCATGTCGCCGCTTGTCTGCGGGTTTATCTCCGCCGTCAATTAGTTGTTCCCCTTGAAAGTTCGACGATGCACCTTGCGTAACCAGGTTACGGCTCGTCCTTGCTGTTTCCTCTGAGTCTTCCTCGTCCATCAGGTGGTCCGATATGTCGTTTGCCTGCACTGGTCCGGCTACGCTGGCGTACGTCTTTGCGCAATCAGCATCGACGTGGCCCAAACGACGACAACTTCTACAGTGCGGCACTTTGCAGTCGCGACAGTGTGTGCCCGGTGATCTTGCAGCGCAGACACAGAGGAGCGCGGCCCGGCACGACAACAAGAGTTAGCTCTCCGGCTATCTTGAGCTGATGCGGAATATCGTCTATTTTGACGTCGGCATGCAATTTTAGTCCAACTGTACGAGTCGTCGACCCTTTTTCAGTGACACCGAGCGCCCGCCACTTCTCCCGGGTCACTTCTAACACCTTCCCGTAGGGCGACAGTGCCACGCGAACGTCTTCGTCGGTAACGCCATGCAGCAACCAGTGCAGCTTTACGCGAACCTCTCGGTTATTCGGATCAATGAGCAAACATGGGCGATCCTTTACCTTCACGTCGACGGCCAAAAGCAGCTTCTGAGCAGCATCAGCAGTTGTCATTGTCACAGCCCACACGTGGTTCATTTGATACGCCCCCAACGCCACAACGTCGGGAAGCGCACCAAGGTTGGCCAAAGTGTCCCGGTAGTCTTCAACACGATACGGCCGGGCTCTTGGATCGCCGTGCATGAAAACGGTGTTGGCGACGATGCGTCCGGATGGCAGATTGGGCAGAATAACCTGATAATCTTCGGCAGTAGCAGCAAAAAACCTGTTACCGCGGCCCGACTGGGCCGCTTAAACCGCTCCGACGGAGCTCATGATAACGCGTCCGTCACGCTCGGTGGCCGTAAGTCGAATCATGCTCGGCCACGCTACCAACATACTGCACGCTACTGGCTACCTCTCTCGTGCTGTTCGCCGACCCCGCAATACAATTCACTATGCTCGGTCGCTAGGGGACTGACTGCTGCACATGAAAAGTTACGAGCAAAATGTAAAATAACGGCCAGGAGACGGTATAGTCCTCTCAAGCTGCTGCAGCAATGTTTCCGTAACAACTTTACAGGCATCATACACAAACTGCATCCAGTGGCATAGCTGAAAAGGCAAAAAAATTCTGGCAGCGGTGGGATTCGAACCCACGCCCCCGAAGAGACTGGTGCCTTAAACCAGCGCCTTAGACCGCTCGGCCACGCTACCGACATACTGCACGCTAATGGCTACCTCATTCGTATTGTTCGCCAACCCCGCAATACAATTCACTACGCTCGGTCGCTAGGGCACTGACTGCTCCACATCAACAGTTACGAGCAAAATGTGAACTATCGGCCAGCAGATAGTAAAGTCCTCTCAAGCTCTGCAGAAATTTCTTAGCAATTTTACAGGCATCAGCACACTAACTGCAACAAGTGGCATAGCTGAAAAGGCAAAAAAAATCCTGGCAGCGGTGGGATTCGAACCCACGCCCCCGAAGAGACTGGTGCCTTAAACCAGCGCCTTAGACCGCTCGGCCACGCTACCGACATACTGCACGCTACTGGCTACCTCTCTCGTAGTGTTCGCCCACCCCGCAATACAATTCACTATGCTCGGTCGCTAGGGGACTGACTGCTGCACATGAAAAGTTACGAGCAAAATGTAAAATTACGGCCAGGAGACGGTATAGACCTCTCAAGCTGCTGCAGCAATGTTTCCGTAACAACTTTACAGGATTCATGCGCATCAATTGCATCCGGTGGCATAGCTGAAAAGACAAAAAAATTCTGGCAGCGGTGGGATTCGAACCGACGCCCCCGAAGAGACTGGTGCCTTAAACCAGCGCCTTAGACCGCTCGGCCACGCTACCGTTGAATATTTAACGGTCGCTGGCTTCCTCTTTATCAGCGCCGACGCGAAGGAGATACGTGTGACCTATTTTCGTTCGCTCTCTCCCTCTCCGCTAGCGCCGCTGCTTGCCGCGAGAGCTTTCCGGCTCTCTGCTCAGCAGAAACGCGTTTTAGGAAACCACAGGCGCGGTGTGTCGTATGTGTCACCAACCTTAGCCAGAGATGCACACGGAGAGCTTTAGTGACGTACCATATAAAGAACACAATTGTTCTACGTCGGAGCAAAGGATGTCCCCCAAGTCATGCAACACAGAATCTGGGACGCGCGAGAAGCATGTTCGTGTTACAAAGATGTGCAATGACTTCCTGCACAATACATATCAGAAAAAGCCCTTTCTCCATTTGCACTATTTATTTGTTATATTCTGTTGGCTCTGAAGTGCGAAGCTTGTCTTATTTAAGCTTGTATTGGTTAGTATTTGACCTGTTTTATTTTGTGAGAAAAGGCACACCATCATAAAGTGCAAGTACAAAAAACATTGCACACAAACTGTGGTAAGATATGCGGGAAAGAAAGCCCCGATTATAGGACTTGACATGCTCACCTTGCATAAAAATCGCCAGCAGCAAAGTATCAGCACAGTATATAAAGCAGTGGCAACAATGAAAACTAGTCGGGTGGTTTCAAATAAATCGCACAGCGATACATTAATGGCTTCCCCATGAGTTTGTCGAACTGCAGAAGTTTTTTACAATACACACAAATTTTCTGCAGTGAGTCATAATTTATTCACTGTTAATGGCGGAATCGAATCATCTGCGTGCCATAAATAGTGCAAGGTCTACATATAAATCAAAGTACTGCATTCAGGAACATAAGTAAGGTGACAGAAGCTGCTTTTTTCAAGAATTAATGAACTGAATTACTTGATATTTTGTGAAAATATACATAACGGGCTCAGCTGCGCATAAATTTATCCTAGTTACACTTGATACGAGCAGTTGTACTAACGCCAAATATCTCTCCGCTCTGTAGGAATAAAATGTTTGGAGTTTTCCACATAAGCGTAGAAAAATCTATTCTTATTAACCAGAACCAAATTCTTGAATGCATCTTTTTTTTTTTTTGCCAAAGGTAGCCAAGCAACGATATTTGTTTTATAGCCGTGTAGTCGATCACTAATGGCATCTTTTAGGCTCTAAATACGTCTAACATAAAAACAGCCCCAGTCCCCACCTTTTGATTCCTTTTGATGTTTGGGGGAGTTGTAGGGACCGCTTGTACAATACTGTATTTGTACAATATTAGATGAATATTTGAATATTTGTACAATACGTAGCTTATATTCGATGAGGGACAAAGCCTTGTGCCTGGTCACCTCTGGCAAAGATGGTGCATGAATGGGCTTAACCGCACCTTGACTAAAGCCCAAAAAAGCTTTTGCCCGCTAAGCAGCGCAGCGAAACACACACACTGCTCGCAAGCTTTTGAATTTTGTGCACTGGCGCTGTTTCGCTCATGGAATTTTTTGGCGCCAGCTTTGAGCAGCCGCTTCTCGCACCCTCAGCGAGTCTTAGATTTTCACTATTTAATGAACACCGTCACATAGCTGTTCAGTTCACTTATATTTTATTATCCAAGCACGTAGTCTGCCCTTCACCAGACCGCTCCACTTATGCGTTGCAATCTTGTGAGTGTGTGTCTGCGTGTAGATTCTCTAATACAAAGCGCATTATAAAATCTGGCATTGTGAGTTATTTTCCACTTGATATCTCACATCTTTCATTGAAGCACATTTCCATTTCATTTGCATTAATAAGGGTAGTATAACAGTAGTTGAATAAGGACCTGGATGACCGCCAGTAACGTTGGCGCTTGACGGCGAAGAACAGCAGTGCAATCTTAAGAGCTTAAAAGTCAGGAATACGTGAAAGAAATTGAGCAAGTGCCCGAACGGCGCGCTAGAGAAAAGGCGAAAAATGGCGGTTAGAGCTTTTGGCAGACAGCGCTTCACTCACTGCTGAAACAAGAGTTTTGCGGCCCAACGCCAAGTAGCTAATGACGCGTAACTGAAGCAGCACCTTGACATACCAGTGTCATACACCTTGACATCATAATACCTTCATGAGACCATGGTATGGGGTGCAGCACCAATGATAGTATCTTTTAACACCAAGGTCAACTGTTCCAAAACTGATGCAGCGCGTTGTGCGGTAGTGCTCTGAACTTATATTCTGGCCCGAAGGTTTTGCTACCTGAGTGCAGTCACTGTAGTCTGCTTCGCTGATAGATCAGCCGTACTGTCAGTAAAGTGCCAACTCCAAGGGCCCTTCCTGGGCGTACGCGTCCAGCGTCAGCGCTCTTGGCGTACGCCGGAACGGGCGTAGAAAAGAGGCTGGCTCGCTTCCCCTCTCGAGCCGCGGGAAAAAATTTCAAGCCGTGAAGAGAAGGGGTTGGGGGGGAGGCGATGAAAGGACAACTTAAACCGCGAAGAAAAGTTCCGGGAACCTGGAAGAGCTTCAAGCCTGGAAGAGCCACCAAGAGCCCCCGCGATCCTCCCATTGTTATAAACCGGACCCCTCTTTCGACGCGTACGCGAGCTCCCGTGCGCTGACGCCGACATCTAGCAGGCTCGCTGGCGTCTTCTGCAGTGCGCGTGCGCAGACCGGTTTTGGCGTACGCCAAGAGCGCCGTCGCTTAGCGCGTACGGCCAGGAAGGGCCCTTGGAGTTGGCGCTTAAGAAATGAAACGCGAACAAGGCAATTCAGCCACGAAGAGCAAAATAAAAAGCTCTTCGCCAGCGCAAGCTCAATACTAGGTCAGGTTATTTTAATTTTGAAGCCGCGAAGAATCTTCTTCAGAAGTGTTAATCATCCTCGCTTGTATTTCCTGTGTAAGAGCTAATTTGTCGGTGTTCTTGGGTTGCCAACTCAGTTTTTTTGTTCGCGTTTCATTCGTTGCTGATAGTACATCGCGTAATTGCAGGCACCACTTTCGGCAAAATAGAGCTTTGAAATGCACTATAGCTGCTAGCGTGACGGCTGCCGGCTCTTTCATGGCATAAAGATGCTATAGTGACATGGAACAGCTTATTTAGCTCAGAAAAAGCTTTCAGCTGGTGCTATACAGCCTTGCTTCGCCTTTCGGGGATCTCAGACTTGCTGCCTGACACATATGTGGAGCTGGTGACTGCGATTATTATACATACAGAACTGTGCTCGTAGTCATGCGGACACTCGTAATACGTACGGACGAAGCTACTGTCTACGTAAATGTGGTCGTCGCCCTGCGTTGGATGAATACGTAGCAGTAGCGATTTACCATCTCCTGCATAACCCTAATAGAAATGCCATCACAACTCACTATAGCACGCCGCAAGAGCAGTAAGTTCAAAAGGGAGCAACCAGAAGGTCGGAACAAGTGTAACACGTGCAGATGTGGGCAGCAGGTGCACTGGCATTTATGTAAACAGAATTTAAGGGACCCTCAGTCCACACACAGCCATAACTGCGTTACCTGCCAGGAAGCACATGCCGTACGGCTAAGTTCTTAATGGGCAACGCATAAAAAAAATTTAGAAGGCTCACACGCAGGTGACCTCTTCACTTCTGTCCTCGCCTGTGCATCCTTGGGCAAAAATAAGAGACCCCTCTATTTTTGGAGTACAAGGTCTTTTTTTTAGTAACAGATCAGTCCAACTGAAGTGCTTGTCTATATTATTTGTTGTTGAACATTTCATTCAGCTCTTACTTTTAATCAAAAATTATTTTTATTCGGCTGGGGGAGAAAACGAATGAGTGCGGAGAGGAAAAGGTTACGTCACTTATGCTCATGGAAGGTGCACGCAACCAAACATAGTACAAATTACGTTGCTTTCCTACCGCACGCGTTTAGGTCGAGAGGTCGCAGACACCTGATTCACCCTTGGCAGAGCGGATTCAAAAACCGATTTTAATTGAGATAGTGGCAGGGCCCCTCGCACATTGTCTGAGAAAAAGCTGTTTTGCGGCTGTTCCTTCTTTCTCAGCTGGCGATCCAGAGCAAAGGACCGCTTTCAACAACAGGCTGCCCATGGTTTGATCGTGGCGCGCAGCTGGAAGTGTTCTGTCAGTTTCCCAGCATGGCCGGGAGGTGGAAGCACTGACGCGTGAAAGAACGAGTTTGTTAATCTCGCACAGAAAGGAACTAAACTAGCGGGGTCAGAAAAAAGGAAATGTCAGATTTATTCGTTATAGAAAGATGCAATGTCATCACCAAATGCAAAAGGAAACTTAATAAACATCCATGCATGAAGCTCATTTTGCCCAGTTAGCAGAGTCGGGGTTAACTTTTTTTATTAGTTTGCCATGAACACCGTCGATTTCGCTCGCACCAAGGCCCGTTTACATACTGTTTCAATAGCGGCGCGGATGCGTGCCAGGTGCTGATTTAAAAGAACGTGGCCGGGTTGGGCTGGAAGAGAAATTATCTGTAGAAAATCACATTAGCGCCCCCCCCCCCTCCATTTTTTTTTGGAGATAAAAGTTCAAGAAATGCATTCTGCGAATTCCGCAGAAATGCATTCTGCAGGCAAAACGCCAAGCCGCTCGTGTGCTGTGCGATGTCAGTGCACGTTAAAGATCCCCAGGTGGTCCAAATTATTCCGGAGCCCTCCACTACGGCCCTCCCTGCGCTCCCCTGCGAGCCCTCTCCTGCGCTCGATTTTGTCTCAGGCGACGCACTTGGAAAAAATTAAGAAAAAAAGTTCAGCCCACCTTGAGCAGCTCAAGCAAGTTAGCCATGGCGCTTATCGACCAAGCTGCCATTGCGTCATCAAAGATCAAATCATTGTTATCCTCTTTGTGACAGGAAACGAAAATGTGTTCCAAGCCGTGCCCAACAAGTAAGTGAACTTGTAGAGTGCCTTTGCAGCTGCACCTAACGCAGTTTACACAGCTCACGGCAAATGTGTGTTGGGTGTGCGACACCCCTGCTGCATTCGTGTTTTATTAGCTGTCCACCTTCCTTTTACACCTGTGCTATTGCAGGGTAGTACCAGGTGTGAGGAAAGTTGGCCACTGACCGTTACCGAGGGAGTCTTAGCAGCGAACCACATAACGAAACTTTGATCCATAGAAGCCATGCTATGTGGATCAAAGCATTGTAAAGAATGTATTATTCTTGCTTGCACTCTTTCAAAACGCTAAAAGAATTCAAGCTCTATATTTCATGGGTGTAAGCAGGTCTGTAATAAAAAGCTATTAAAAGAAAAAAGTAACTGGCAGCGGTGGGATTCGAACCCACGCCCCCGAAGAGACTGGTGCCTAAAACCAGCGCCTTAGACCGCTCGGCCACGCTACCGACAAAGCCAGTCGCATCCGCCGTACTTCGTCATGCGTTCCAGCCGCTTAATCAAGTCTTGTCAGCAAAAGAACGCATTCGTGCTAAAAGAACAAAAACAACACAGAAACGCCTACTCGACCCACCTTGCGATGACTAAATACCATCTGCGATGGGTGTTGCCTTTCGCGTCATTGATGACGTCATCCGGGCACGACAGTGTTGAAGCTCGCTTGTGCAAGAGTGCGGCAGCGGTTTTGTATTTCTACTTTTTCTCGTGTGTTGGTGTTTTATTTAACGACATAATTGACGCGCTTCTTTCCGCGAACAAAATGACGTAGGCGTCGCAGCAGGTAGCAACCAAAACCTTCAGCATGCACTTGCTGCTCTAAAGAAACTGCGAAAGCAGGCCTAACGACTATTGTGTCAGAGTGCGAGCGTTATCTGCGCTGGTATCTGTACTATCTCTCGCGATATGCTCCGGGGGCCGAGGAAGCGTGTTTACAATAAAACTGCATACATAAATTAGCGGGTGTTTACAGCGGGTATGTACATAAATTACACATATACATAAATTCGATCCGATTTGATGTTGAGATGAGGAACCGTAATGGACATCATTTTTTATTCCGGAGGAGCGCCTAAACATAAGGAATTTTGGAGAAAAGCATGTCTTTAACTCAGCATCAACGCGCTTTGAAGCACGCATGCCGTCAACGGCTGCTTCAACGCATTTTGTCCTGCGGGATTCTATGGAGAGTTTTCGCTTCGGGAATCTGTCTGCACTTCTCTACAGCGTACGGCGTAACCAATTTATTCACGTGTGGTATCAATAGAAAGTGTATGTTGTGAATAATCGTTTTGTAGAGGGGCTGTAAAGGTGGCATTGCGGGGACCAATAAAATTGGATTTAAAAACGGAACATTGTTTTTTTCTCTAGGAGATTCCAGGTGGCATGGCCTGGACCCATGTAAGAAAAGAACAATAGGTACGATTTAATACCCTCGGTGGCAGGAGAGTACACGTCAGTGATGCGCCAGCTGTGCGCTCTCGACTGAAGCTTCGGAAGCCCATAGTAAATACAAGGAGGGGGGTACTGCGCACAAAAAGACAAGGACAAGAAGATAACACAACAGGCGCAGACTCGCGACTGTTGGAAGCACATGTTCGCATTCCACGGCGGAGCAGCACTAGGTTCAATAAAAGCAATGTATAAAGGAAGCTAGACTTGAAGATAATCTTCACAAACATTTTCAGCGCAGTTATAGCACCTTCCAGGGTGCACCTCAGATATATAATCGGTCGCTGTCGAACGCAGCTGTAGTGACACCAAAATAAGTTTAGCTCGAGTTACTTAGACTTCTGTGCATATCCAGGAAGTGCCACACTTCAGAAGGATGTTATAAAATTGCTGTGTAAGTTGCAGTGACGTTAGATGTTACTTTAGAACGCTATGCTCTATGTTAAAAATGTACAAATAACGTTGTATATCGCGCTGTAAACATATAGTTAACGGGAAAATTTGGCTTATGCTAATCGTGTCTTCTAAATGTTTTAATTTTCAAATCATAAGTGTAAAACAACACTGCCAACAAATTTCAAGCATTGTGTCTTAGCACTTTTGCAACAATTCTTACGGTAATGTTCTTTTCGAAGCAGCCAAGCTTTAAATTTAATATCTCAGATTCCGACCGCCATCGACTGCATGGACCAATCCATAAATTCCATAATAAATCTTTGCATATTATACTTGGGCCACTATAACTTAGACAACCTTCACGGCTGGCTTTTATTATAAGATGGGGGCAATGGAATCGTTTGCAGCGGTGACTGAAGGTATGCGCTCTCACAACTGGCAGATATATATCGGGTCATGCAGGGGTGCTAAAATTTTAGCTAATGTTGTATATATTTTATCAAGGTTTGGAGTGGGTTATTTGGTAATTTTTGGAAACCTTACAAAAACTGGATGGAACACTTAAGTTTCACCTTAAGGGTATGATTCGATAGAGTTAACGGGTTAATACTCATAAATGTATCATTCTCTCATTTACATTCATAGATCCCTTGGAGTTCTCACACCTCTCTTGGGGCAGCGCTGCAGCGGTTAAGCGATTCACAGCTGCCCAGCAGGTTCCTGTTTCAAGCACAGCCGCCAGCGAGGTTTGTGAGACCAAATTTGCTCTTCCCGAGCAACCTCTCGCGACCAACCATTAACTGCCACCGTCCCCGGTGGGCAGCTTGCTCACAATCCGGTGGGTACGTCGTGATGACGTCACAAGGTCCCGTAACCTAGATGGCCCAGTTACCATCTAAGTCGCTTCTCTGCGGATTTTTCGTGAATTTTTCACTCAAAGTCAACTACGCCGACGACGACGATCTCGGTTTTTCCGCGATACGGGGCCCTTACCGCTATCTTGAAAAAGCCGCATTGAGAACAAGGTCATAACGTTTGGCCGAAACGAAAAGCAACATCGATGTAATATTTCAGTAGCACATGAGAAAAACAGTAAAGAAACAGTGGCTATTTCAAAAATAGGCACAGGTGGCGATTATCTTGAGCGAAGCGAATATTAAATGGGCTCATCTTTCATTTCAAGCATTTTGCGGCTGTCCCAGAATGCGGACTCCTTAGCTGAAGCCCGGCTGGTGACTGAGCAGATGTATCTATATATACTACTAAAGCACGCTGTTCAGTGCGGTGCATGGTATATGGGATGCATACAAGCTGCTATTATGCCAAAATAAGGACGTTGTCGGTGCAGTTTTCGAGGGTGCAAAAGCAGGTCATCAGTACCACGGTTGCTAAGCGCACAAACCCGTGCACTCACGAATATTTGCCGCTGAAATAGAGCGGGTGTCACAGCGGCGCACGTATGTTGAACGCTTTCGTGCGCGAATAACCGAAAATTCCACTGTTATGGTAGAGCCTCATCGAGTAAGCTAAAATGCGGGGAGTCAGCAGTCTGTTCACGGGCTCGGCTCATTGCGGTCACTGCTGGCTGTCCGGCGCATTGGCGGCAGATCACAGAGGGACGAAAGTGGTCTGGGTGTCGTTTTTGGACGTCTTGTGGAACGCGAAGAAACTGGCGGAGGCCAACGTGAGCGCAATCGTCGTCACCACCTTCAGGAAAAGGCCGAGAAGTGCCTGCGAGAGAGAGATGTTCGCTGGGATGAGTCCCGAAGCTTTCCATTTTTTTTTTTGCTCAAAGCACGGTCAGTTCCGTGAGACGTTGTTTTTGTTACTACACAGGACTGCGCTGGTGTGGCATGGATATATGCAATGGCGTATTACAAAAGAGGTACAAAAGAGGCGAACCCTGTTCTCAAAACAAGTAGAATCTGTGACCGTCTACAACGAAGTGTTTGCCGGCACCGAGAATTTACCGTCGCTCGCTCCTCCCTTATAAAAATGGTCTATAGACAGTCTATAGACTATAGAATTTATAGAATCTATCGCCTTCCTATGCATATTTATTTTCGTCTATTCATAGTCTATAGACTGTTCATAGACAAAAGTCTACTAAAAGTGTACGGCCATAACTCTATAGATTGTCTATAGACTGTCTATCGGATTTGTATTGCCCATAGACTATTCTCCTGGATTTGTCTATAGACAGCCTGTAGACTATATAAGATAGAAGTCTATGAACAATCTATAGATTGTTTAAATAAATTTTTGTAAGGGATGTCCTGGTTTCGTTAACCGTAGCCCGGCCGAAGTGCTTATTTCAGAGTTACCATCTCGCCGAAGCTCGCCGCGGTGTGCTCGTAGATGAAGGCGAGCCCCAGGTGACAGATGGGGGTCATCACGGGCAAGAAGCAGGCCGCGGCTACGGGGACGGCAAAGAACAAAGGGTCGCCCTGTATCTCGAGGCCCTGCGTAATCGGAAAGAGCACGGATAAAAATGAAGGCGTTGCCTGCGCTCGCAGCGGATGTGACGTATCCGACGGTGACACCACTCCCTGACCATATCGGAGACGATGGGCACGAGCTGCTCGCTGAGCGTGCTCGGCTCCTGTCCGCCCTCGGTGAGGAGAGAGGCCACAGCAAGGATGACCAGCAGCTGCCAGAAGTCCGACATTTCACGGAACCGCTCCTTCGTGTATCTAGTGAAGATCCACACCGCGAGTCCCGAGTCCTGAAATAATGACAGCAAAGCGTTACAACCGACCTTACTGGTTGTCCACGGTGTGGTTGGTGAGCCCATGTTCTGCATGCTGAGCTATGCTGGTAAAATTTGGGTGACTGACGAGTCAGACGTACTTTGGGCTTCTTTTTGAAGAAACAGGAGCCTACGTCTTTATTTCTTAGGTCAACATTCGTATTTGCCAGCACAGAGCTCAACACCTTGCCCCGTTTACATCACTTTGTGCCTGCACTGCAGTTATAAAAAACATAATGTGCATCTTAGTCTCCGTGCGAAAAATTTACAGTCGGTTACAAAGGTCTCTGGACCATGTGCACGATGAATGAGTAAGATATTTTCACTGCGTGAATGGACTCATGTGCGAATTTGTACAAAAGGGGGAGCGAGGTGAAACATTTATTCGATGAGTTTGTTATTTTAACCTTGTAAAGTACATAAACGCCGCCTCCCTGTATAAAATAAGGCACTTTGATGAGAATGTCGGGGACTAGGAAATGCAGCGACGCAAAGAAGCGGAACATTGCCCAAATTTGATCTTTTCATGTTCATACTTATGGCGCATTACGCATAGGATCGAAGATGAGTACAAATTACGTATTCCAGAACCTTGCGGCAGAGATCACCCTAGCCGAGAAGATCGATTGAAAACTGCCAAAAATATGACAAAATGTTGTGTCGTCTTATCGTAACGAGAAAATTTTCTGTTTAAAGCATTTTTCTGTGGCACTATATATTCTGTCATTCTGTAGTAAACACAAAAGCGTTTGCTGTTACTACCAAAATTTTTGTTGCTACTACAAGTTCGAGGGAAAAAATATTACAGAAAATCGGTTGTGGTGGCAGAAAATTTCTTGTGTTTTTCGACTGGGACCTAACAAGAAGTTATAAAGATTCATCATGATAATTAAGGAGTCAGTGGTTACTAGTCGCTGCTGAATAAGTACGCCAAACGTCTCGACCATAACAAAAAAAAACCCAATAGGAAAAGGCGCACTGATCTTCTTTCTAGTGCACCAACACTATTCGAGTTAATCATTATTGAGATCGACATAACGAAATGGATGTGGGCAGGGCACGACAGGCAACCAATGGTCTGTTAGGGCGACAGAGGGGGCACTGTGACCGATTGCGCAAGACGAGGTCAGTCGGAGTTTAAAGCCAAAGGCTATTGTACTACAGAGCACCTAACATGGCTGGGGATTATCGCAAAAATCGTAGTTCATACAGCTCCCTGCAATACGAAATGAAACAGTCAGTATGCGCAAGCGACCAGATTTTGTTATTTTCGCACTCAAGATGAAAACGTCTTATTGTTTATCAGACACCTTTAGCGTACCATGTACTGTGTTACCTTTACCGGAAGCTTGCGCGTGGCCAATGCGCATGCGCCATGCTGCGCGCACGTCTGCCGCATCTGGACCAATGAGCGCGCGCGCACTGACGGTGGGCGGACTCTTCCCTTAAAAAAAAATGGTCTATAGACACTCTATAGACTTCTTATAGACTCTATTGCCTTCCTATAGATATTTATATTTGTCTATTCATAGTCTATATACTGTATATAGACAAAAGTCTACTAAAAGTGTATGGTCATAAATCTTTAGTTTGTCTATAGACTGTCTATAGGATTTGTATGGCCTATAGACGGTTCTTTTGGGGTTTGTCTATAGAGAGTCTATAGACTTTAAAGACAAGTCTATGGACAGTCTATAGACTGTCTAAAGAAAATTTTGTAAGGGCTGGCACTAAGATAATGATAACACAGTACACGGTGTGCTAAAGGTGTTTATTATTTGCTCAGAGGAATACTTTCTAGAAAAAAAATGCGTGCATGTCTCCCAAAACACTGGGGAAATCATTGGTTCAATGCTCATCTACTGTTGCCTTTCATATCACCGCTACTTGTGCACTGCTCGAGTCCTTAGTAGAAAAGAAAAGCAAAAGGATACAATAGGTTGGCAGCCCTCACAGACGGGAAGCGTTTACACGCGTATCATAACTACCAGATGAATTGTACGTTACTTCGTTTTGCTACCGCTTCTAACACACGTTATGAATATCGCTTGAGAAGAGCGGCAGCGACGGAAAGTGCAGTCGTCGACTGTGTGCACGAACAAAGGCGCCCATACCCTGAGAGCGGCCGAGAGCCACAGGCTGCCGCCATGGATGAGGATGATGTTCCAGGGCAGCTGTGCGATCACGTCCCGAAAGTGTGAGGCGCTCACACTGGGCACGCCGAACACCAGCGCCAGCGCCGCCAACGTCACACAGGGGATCAGCTCAGCTCGGCTGCAGTCACGGGACAAGGGTCATGAGACGCGCTGAGAACAAACCAGCGGGAATAGAGATAGAGAGAAGATAGAAGAAAAAAAAGGAAGTACACGCAATGCCCGAAAATTAGTCTTTTTGGGGACTAAGTGCGCCGCCACAACCATTAGTCCCTAAAAGATTATCCATTATTCCATAAGTGACTAAATGCACAAGAGTGGTCAGCCGTTATTACTCTCGTTGTGGCGTTCGTCGCGATGGCTAAGTGTTGCAGTGAGTCCCATATCGCATATTTTGCCCATATGCTTAGAGTGTAACTGGGTGTGCGTATATGCTTTCAGATGTGAACACCTGATGAGGGTAGTAAGTTGAGCGTGAGACACTGCAGCTTTTTTCTTTAGATCCTTGATGCCATGTTTTAGTTACGCAACCACATAGTCGTAATAAAAGCTTGCAACTGTCCTCTTTCGCGATTTTTCGCTATTATTAGAAATGGGTGCCTACTTATTATAAAGACGCAGTTTTCATCAGTGCCCCCCACGCTTTAATTTTACTTTTCTGCCAAAAAGTCTTACTTGACTATGTGTAGTACATATTAAAAAACACGATTTCTCTGTTCCGATGCGCCTTGGAAAAAAGAAAACCGCCAGAAATGCTGAATTAAGAGCTTAGTTGGAGGTAAACTCCTTGGAGTTCCTTCGGCGAGAAATACACCTTCGATTACAAGTTCATTACACTTTCTGACACGCTGCTTTCGGTAATGTAGATAGGCTGGCGTGGATACGAGAACAAAAAGTAAGTCGACAACAGAGATGCTCAGACGACACTTGCTTAGTGAACAACATGGCGGAGCAAGTCACCGTGGTCACGATGCAAGTGGAGAGGCACAGGTACTCTTGTAACCTGCAAGAAACATGTGCAAAGTCAGTTAAGTCCTTTTAATTCAAGAACAGTATACTGCAGCAAGATATCCCTTTTCGCAATTTTTCGCGACATTTGACCATGAGAAGAAAAAAAATTGGTAGCTCTGGCTAAACCTGAAGTGACGCGATAGCTACAGCCGGCCGTGTAGAACTTGCTCAGTTGAATTGCAGTCAGACTTTCGCCGCTCCGTTTAGCCGGGCGTTCCTTCTTCATCTTGGTCCCACTTGACACAGCGCATGCGCACAGCTGTTGCAGCTCGGTTTTGCCGGCGCGCCGCGCCGCGCGGCCGGCAGCAGCAGCTGCTACGCACCACGTCGCTGGTCACGTGACCAACCACGTGACCAATCACGTGGCGGTGGCTGCGCCGCCACCACGGTCACGTGCCACCGCTACGCTGAATGCTTGAAATGCTACCGTAATGTAGCTATCGCTACAAAACGGCCTGATGTATAAAGCTAGTATTGCATAAAATTAAGGCTTACTGGAGAAATCTAAGTCAACGATAAGAAACATTTCGGAATAAAGTGTAGGGAAGGTGAGAGCTTACATTATAATCTTCGGTATGCCTTAAGCAGTAGTAGTAAGTGGTTTTTATTAAAATACTAATAAAAAGGAAGGAAAAGACTTTTTGCTAGTCCCGGCATCTGCCATCGATACAGAAGCACCTGAGCTGGGGCAGCGGAAATAAAGGAAGTCAGGAGCGAATCTGCGTATCGCAAATGAATGCTGAAAGTGTCAGCACGAGCTGACCTTTTATCGTTCGGGACCTTTTAAATGAATTCATTGAGGCTCCGGCACAACGATCACAAGGTACTTCCGAGAACTCAGTAAATAATAAAATCTGCGAAGATCATTATCATAATTCCTCGTTGAGATGTAAAACGATATGATTATTGCACACTGTTAAGTGCAATTCGTGCCACTCACTCAACCTTGCCCATGCTGGACAGTTTCGCCCGCATTACGTCGTGAATGGCGAGGGCGGATGATCGCGGTGGGAGTTCGTCACTGCAAAAAAGAAAGCACAGATAAAAGCAAGGAGGCTAAATTAACCTGCAATATTCATCGAACGAAAAGTGCGGTACGATTATCGGCAGCGTAGTCCATGTGCACTTAGCGAAGCACGCTACGGAAGTATTAGGTTCGCAGTGCAAGCAGGCGCATTTGCGCTTGGCTTACAGAATCACGCAGTGGAGGCTTATAGAAAGGTTGTCCCAAATAGGAAAATTTGTAATTGCCTAAAAACGCGGCTCGCGATCGCTCGGTGGTTTAATATTGTACACTCGAATATCGATCATCGGAATTCGATGACGACTGATAATGCGCTCTAATTATGCAAAGTCCAAATCAAGGCCAACCCGGTCGGGCCCCATAGCTTTTATAAGCCTGATTGGGACGGAACCGAAGCGTCCCTTTCAATAAACCGGACTTTCGTAATAAGCTAGTTCGAACTCAAGAGATTCCAATGTAATTCGCAAGCGTACGGGACCATGCACAGCGGCTTTGTGAGCTTCGGTCCTACGTGGGATGCCTATCTGTTAAGACAGCAGCTTTTATGATGCTACAGCATAGTTGACGAGCTTGAAAATGACCCAGGAAGGGACGTTTGAGGCCGTACACAGAAACTATGAAGGCCCGCTGCGGCTTTGGCCGAAGGTGCCAAAGCAGCCGCCCACTTTTAACAGCTTTGACTTTTCGAAACCAATGACCACAGGCCGGTTTTTCGAAAATTGATTGATTGATTGATTGATTGATTGATTGATCAGAAATTGTGGGCCGGTCATGCTAAATACCACATTGTATCTCATCCACTCATTGCATGCAGTACACGTACCGATGTGCAGTGGTAATTTTCAGCAGTAATATTTACCAACTAGTAAACATTGCCAAGCAACAGCACTGATATTGCTCGGTTGTAGCGTTGCCGCAGCGGATGCGAACTTCCTTGGCCATTCTCTATGTACGAACGCCGACACTTGTTTGGGCGTTGCAACTGTCGCTTAGGAATAACATTGCTTCTTGGCGAGATTACACTATGGTTTATGGGGTTTTAACGTCCCAAAGCGACTCAGGCTATGAGGGACGCCGTAGTGAAGGGCTCCGGATACTTTCGACCACCTGGGGTTCTTAAACGTGCACTGACATAGCCCAGCACACGGGCCTCTGGAGTTTCGCCTCCATCGAAATTCGACCGCTGCGACCGGGATCTAACCTGCGTCTTTCGGGTCAGTACCCGAGTGTCATAACCACTCAGCCACCGCGGTGGCTATTAAACTAAGGGAAAAGCGAAATAACTACGCTACAAAATAGAGGTTCCACAAAATATACTTATAATGGCAGCATGGTTAAGAATTAGTGCACAGTTGTCTCAGCTTTAGCGCAGCAACGGAGTTCGCACTATCTGCGTCAGCCCAAGCATATTGAACGGAAAGAGAAAAACGAATGTAAAATATATTTTTGATTCATATTGCAGCGAAGAAGCACACACACACAGAGAAGGAACACACAAAACTCCAAGAAGAAAGAAAGGAACATGAACCTGCGACCGGAAGTTGCCCCCTACCTACACAAGGTGTCGCATAACATGAAGAAGGTAGCGAACAGGTATGGGGTGCCGCTCGTTTTTTCGGCGCCGGTGAAGCTGTCAAAGTTGTGCCCTCGTATTTCCGGAAGCGATACAAGGAGAAGCGGGTGTGGAAAAAAGCACACTACGCCCTATGTGCAATGCGCTTCTGAGGTGGTATACGAGCTGCCACTTTCATGTGGAAAAGTGTACATCGGTCAAACGGGGCGATGTATTAACGACCGGCTAGGGGAGCACCAAAGGAATTTAAAGAACAAAGAGAATGTGCACTTGGTTAGGCACTGCCAGTCATGCGTGACATGTTCGCCACGTTTCGATAGTGTTCGAATCCTAGGCAGAAGCAAGTATAAAACGGCACGTGAACTCCTGGAGGCCTTTCACATAAAGGAAAAAGCAGATTGCTGCATTAGTGATGCATCCGTTTTTTTGTACGCTTCGGAATTCAACCTTTTCGCGGCAATACGATAAGATGTTAGTTCGTGGCACGTGTTTGTTTTGGTTTTCTTTCTGTAGTGCGCAGATGCGTGAGCCATTTTAAGCTTGAATTCTTTTCGCAGTAAACCAGTTGTGAGTGCAGCGTTCGTCCGTGTTTTTTGCGTGTTCCTTCTGTGTGTGTGTGTGCTTCTTCGCTGCAATATGAATCAAGAATGTTACCAACTTGCCCAAAAACGTGTTTTACTCAAGTAAAATATATTGCAGACCCCCGCCAGGAGCATCATTTCACAGCCACGAAACTAGAATTACAGCACTATATAAAAAGAAAGTGTTGCTCTGGCAGCGGTGGGATTCGAACCCACGCCCCCGAAGAGACTGGTGCCTAAAACCAGCGCCTTAGACCACTCGGCCACGCTACCGACAGTGCACGCAGCCTTTCATCGTCCTCACCAACATTCCGCGCTACTGATTCTGAGCAGTGCTTTGACCGCGCTTAGCCGTGCAAACCGGCTAGCCGCGTTCTGTGATCCTGAGAGAGAGAGAGAGAGAGAGAGAGAGAGAGAGAGAGAGAGAGAGAGAGAGAGCGGCCAGGGCGAGGGGTAGAAGCGGGTAGTGGCCCAACCGTGTTGTGAGTGCGCTCGCGACTGAATGAATAGCCGCGATTGCTAAAATGTAGCCATGAGCGCAGAAAATGTTTCTCGATTGTTGCGTAAAAATGTTTTTCCAACAACAAAAAAGTTGTCTTTCCCTTTCAAAATTCGCTTATAATCCCGTACAACGAAATTGACTTTCCGCGTTTTCCACCTCAACGTAAGTGATCTATCTCTGTACAACAGGGGTCATGCATGATATCCGGCGAAATTTTCGAAGGAACTAAAAGGGGTGTTTTGTATGAGAACACGCTAAAGCTCGACGAAAAGCAAGGTGCCCTCAGAGCTCCACAGGCTTCCATCGTAAGCCCCGGTACGATTAAGCCCGATGACGTCAACGGCTCGATAAAAACTCCATTTGTCGGAATTTCCCCGTCCAACGTTAAAAACGTGCCGGAAAGGAACAGACTGCTGACTATGAGACGTTGGTCCCTAGATTCTCATTCAAACTTGTTTTTTCGCAGCGTAATTCATGGCAGACAGTTCCGTACTTGCGGGGAAATTTCTTAATGCAAACACAGACTTTGACTGAACATGTTTATGCCTCCGTATAAGGAATACGCGAGCGAAGAAAAAAATAATGTGGATTAGCTGAGCTAATCAAGGATATACAAAGCAAAAGATGTCGGCGTTCACTGTGTTCATTAACGTTGGCGTTTAACCGTCTCGCATATCTCGGTGGACACCTAAGCGTTCCCGTAAAGGAAGGTATAAAGGAGGGAGGCAAAGAAGAAAGAGAAAACTGAAAATTGAAAGTTGGTTTGTGAGGAAAAACGCTAAGGCGCCCGTGTGCTGTGCGATGTCAGTGCACGTTAAAGATCCCCAGGTGGTCGAAATAACTCCGGAGCCCTCCACTACGGCACCTATTCCTTTCTTCTTTCAGTCCCTCCTTTATTCCTTCCCTTACGGCGCGGTTCAGGTGTCCAACGATATATGAGACAGATACTGCGCCATTTCCTTTCCCCCCCAAAAACAATTAAAAAATTAAAATTTGAGGAAAGGCGCGGCGCTGCGCAGCGGCAGAATACCTGTAGCTCGGTGCTACTAGTGACGCATGCGCAGAAGTAACTAGGAAGCGAGAGAGAGAGAAATGATTGCGGCGAGGCGCGCGTTGTGACGTCATGTGCCTCCTCGAAGCACCGCCATGGCGAAATTGCGTTCGCGGCAAGTAAAGCTTTCGCCTTAAAATTCATTCTGCTTCCAAAGGCTTTATCCTTCGGACTGTGAGCAAGGCTCCCGTGGGAAAGCCGAAACGTCTTTCCATTACCTTTCTTTCGGTAGGCGCCTTCTAATTTCTTCGTACCATTCCGCCTAGACGGGATTCCGTCAGTCCCTTAACATTGGGGCTGTGGCCTTGTCATACAGAAGGAGACTGAGTGAGTGAACGAGCGAGTACGTAATAGTAAGGAAACGAAGACAGCTGTGACAAAATAGTTGTATGAGCTGCAGCAATAATTTAAGTTTCTTAATAAGTGATTGGGCCAGTAGTAAATCAGTAAGAGAATGAGAGAGTAAGCAAGCGAGCTATTTAGCGAAATAGGGAAAACCTATCCAAATTGAATTGTGAATCGAGTCTTAACGTCCCGAAGCGACGCATGGGCTATGAGGGGCACCGTAAATTAATTTGGACCACATGGGTTTTTTTTTTAATGCGCGCCGACATCGCCCAACACACGGTCGCCTTTTGCGTTTTCGCCGCCATCGAAATGCACTCAACAGAATGAAATAAATGCGGGTGATTCCGCAAACGGAGAGAATTCTGTAAGGACGCTGCATCCAGCGGTCATCAAGGCTGCACTTACTATTCGCTGAGGTACGCGAAGAACAGCGCCGCCCAGCAGAGGACGGTGGCAACCAGGGCCGTGGGCAGGACGATCAGGGCGCTCGCCTTGAACGAATACCTGTGCCGCAGTTGCATGCATCGTGCTTCCCAATACTCCCGATTCGGGAGCGGTTGTTCACTCGTAGACGTAGTAGATCACTCAGCGTGTAATGTATACGAAGATCTGTGCAAGCTTCCCTTAGAAAAATTTCTTTAGACATGTATATATGTCTATAGATCTTCTATAGATATATATAAAGTCTATAGATTTTATATAGACAGATCCTAGTCTATAGGCAATATAAATCCTTTAGAGAGTCTACGGAAAATATATAGATTTATGGCCATACACTTTTAGTAGACTTTTTTCTATGGACGGTTCGTAGACTATGAATAGACAAAAAGAAATATCGATAGGTAGACAATACAGTCTACAAAAAGTCTATAAAAAGTCTATAGATAGTCTGTAGAATCTTGAAAAGGGTTGGTTCGCTCGTTATCAGGGCGAGCTAAAGAAAAAATGAGCCAGCAAGCTTGCCTCTACTGTCTACATCACAGAGCCAAGCTCTTAACAGTGGACATGGGCGTCGGGAATGCAGGGCACGTTTTGGTTTAAATAGACCTTACTCTGGGGCAAAAGAGGGCACCAGCATGCATTCATCGACCTCTCTGTTTTCCTGAGAGGCTTTGTTAGTTATTGCAGCCACACAAAGAGAGAGGCACTTCGCTTACGAACGCAATACATTAATGATCTGCATTATCGGCAGGGCTCAGCCCATCCGTACAAAGAATGCAATATGATTATTTCAGTGGCTGCATTTTCATTGAGTTACATCGCTTAACCTGTGCTTATAGTACATAACTGGCGCTCTGAGTACAAGCAGCAGCGGGGTACTAGCATATTTTGAGGACCAGACATGCGTGACCCTGCTCTAGAGCGGGAGAGGAGAGTACCTGGGAACACCTGTGGCGATGAGCGCTCTCGTCGATTTGGCACAGGAAGAGGCGAGCGTAGCCGTCATGACGACTCCGATGATGAACGTCTTTCGGATCGTGACGCACATCCTGAACAGAACGACGATATAGAGAAGTCTACACTGTCCGTAAACACGAGGACATTGAAGCCGACATTCATCACCTACTGTGGGACTGCCCAGCTCTCAAGCCTACAAGGATCCGGCACCTGATGGTAGCGGGTCTTTCACCAAGCAACCCTGCTTCATACATTGCCTGCTGGACGCAGGGACCGTACCATCGTTCTCTACTGGACTTCATCAAATCAGCTAGCCTTTTTCCATTCAGTTAATCTCTACTACATCATTCATCACACCTTCACCCATCATTGATGCCCTGGGGCAATAAATTTCGCTTAAAAAAGCCGCATAGAGGTGCTGTTTACGTAGTAAGAGTGTGTCGCGACCTCAAATACCTCGGGTATAGTTCTACAGCTTTCCAATTTTAATACTTATTTTCATAGGAAAATCAAGAGTCACATTTAATTCTTGATGCGTTTAATTAGCTGCCGCGTTGGCTCAGTGGTTATGGCAATCGGCTGCTGACCCGGAAGACGCGTGTTCGATCCCGGCCGCGGCGGTCGAATTTCGATGGAGGCGAAATTCTAGAGGCCCGTGTGCTGTGCGATGTCAGTGCACGTTAAAGAACCCCAGGTGGTGGAAATTTCTGGAGCCCTTCACTACGGCGTCCCGCACAGCCTGAGTCGCTTTGGGACGTTAATATCCATGAACCACGAACCAAACCATGCAGTTTAATTAAATATGCAGTATTTTATTGCAGTGCACCGCAAATGCCCGCTTGGCCTTTCAGAGCTGCTTTTACAAGATACTCATTACAGGTTAAGAATGTCAGAAAACTTGACAGCGACGTCAAGTCCCGTTATATACTTAAAAGCCGTAAAGACTATTTCGCGGAGTTAACCCAAGTTGAGGTTCCAGAAACACACAACGAAATCACCCAACTTTCAAGTGTTCAAGAGGAGAACATTATTTCACCTAATAGCAGCGGTTACAGAAAGGAAGGGCTAGCTTATAATTTTATCGCTGCAAAAAAGAAACTGATTTATAGAATTAAAATTTTTAGTAACAAGTAAGTAGAAACAAAATATGAAACGCAGATGAAAAGTACACCTCAGCTTATTTATGTGTTTTTGTGCCCTCTCGTGTACTTCACTGCATAATATATATACTGGGCCTAAAGTGCGACGGGCAATGCCTGTATTTGTTTTATTTTTCTTAGTAACTCAAATTCAGAGGTTGAAGGCTAGTGCCACCAACTCGGTACCTGCCTCTCCCCAGCCCTCCAACAATTTACTCTTTATTAAGCTCATTTCTTGCGTACTAAGGCGGAGCAAAATATGCATGCAACAAACGAACACTTACTTTTCAACGCACAGCGCTTCCAAATCTTCTGAAATGCCTGGGGAGGTAGAACGGGCGAGAAATTATGGTCCAGTTTTCGTCCTTGTTAACGGCGTTTTTCGGCAGCTCCAAGCCCATTTTCCTGGTCGCCATTATGCTTGAAATAATGTGTGGGAGCAGTAAGCTATGTACGATACGCTCGATAGCATCTCATTGTTAGATAACGCGACTCCTACTACGTCTGTTCACATTCCACGAACCCACGGCTCATTCGGCGGACGGCTGCTGAATTAGGCTCTCTAAGTAGCACTAGCTGCGGCGACAGTTTTCTTCGCAGATATTCATGCGAAGTAGTAAATCGTAAGGGGCGCCGACTCTGCAAATTGACACTTTAAAGCGTATTCTCGATTTGTACATAGTGTATATTGCCGTAACACTTCGATTTGATAGTCACGACATCACATTCCTTAGGGCCTCCTCTCTTCTAGAAGCCACAACAAACTGCTTCTCAAAATATCGAGTGGGAAAAAAACAGCAGACCGAAACTGAAATTCAATCCGTGATCAGGGACTATGCTTCGAGTGAGGTAGGGATGACGTCACAAACACTACTAGAAAAACACTCGTATGCGCGTTGATTGGCTGAAGTAGCGACTGATGAGTCCTTTCATAAAATGACTGAGACGACCTAAAACAAGCCTAAAAATCTTGTCTGCCATGCAGGGAGCGGGTAGTAACGTGCAGAGAATGTTTTGTAACGCCGATGATGCAGTGTTACCCGTATAAAGGTATTGTGAAATGAGGCCACGGAAACTGCAAACATTTTAATCGATATGCGCCAAAATGAAATGTCGTGGGCTGCCAAATTTGGTACAAATAATCAGAAAAAAGAACCTACAACATAAATTTCATTACAAAATGCTAAAGTCGAAAAATACACGGAGCTGCCCTTTAACTAAAAGCGTCCTGCAGAATAACCCCAAGATATCAGCCGATTTTCGGGTGGCGTCTTTAACCTTGCGCACTGAAAAGCGTGCGACCTCTAAAATGCGCATTTTTGGGGTCAGCCCAATTTTCTAGATATCGGCTTGTGTACAATAATAAGTGATTTGTTTATTATTTATTTATTTAGTTTACCCTCAGGGCCAGAGGCATTACAGAGGGGAGTGGTTACAAAAAATAAAAAGAAACAACATACAAAACAGCAAAGAAATTAGTAATACAGAAATGATGGCTCTTAGTCATACAATATTATCTAATGGGTTATTGACGTGCTGATTATTAGAGTATAATATAGTACATACAGTGCACCAATACAGTGAAAAAAAAGCACATTTTGTTAGTGCAACAAAGAGATTCAGATGGCCAACTTATACAATGTTATACAATATAAGACAGTACGTAAAATGCAGCAATACAGTGAAAAAAAAAATGGCTGTACAACAAGTAAAAAAATAAAAGAATCAGATGTTCGTATTTATACAGTATTCCGTAATGCGGTCTTGAAGTATTTGTTGTCAGCAATGGTAGCGGTAACCGAGTTTTGGAAGGACCCTACAGTATACAGCGCAGGCTTTCAAAAGCGTGGCTACTCCTTGCCATCCTAAAGGCGCGCTTGAACCAGGACTGTCTTGTCAGACTCTCGCAGTGAGGGTGCTAAATTTAATCACCGAAATTCTGGCGTGCAAGCCATAGAGTGCACTTCAGCGTTCGAAAAGAAGTGATAAGGTATAGAAAGCCGGCCTTACGAGATGAGCTGCGCGTGTGGTCCTCCCGGGAGTAGCTCCAAGGCACCAGCCTCCGCGTGCTCCGAGCCTCTGCCGCGTCCCCGAAGTTCGCCTTGGACGGAAAGAAAAAGTGCCTCGTGTCAATCATTGTGCTATGTCGAGCACGAAGCGGTATACTATGCCCTGGTCGCGGCTGCAGCTGCGTTTCGACGGAGCCGGAGTGTTACTCGTGCGCCGAGATTTCAGTGCACGTTAAAAACCTCGTGCGGTCGTAATCAACCTGAACCGTTTCTCTGCTGCGTAGAAACCGAATAATACTACCGTTAATATTTTTTGGCATTCGCTTTCACCGCATATCTGGCGATTGTTTTCGTTTACTTTTTTATGTATTTCCACACTGCGAAAACATCTTTTTGGGATTGCAGTATCAGTAAAGAAATTAACGACAGTGATTGCACAGCGAGATTCTAAGCATAGTAGATCACTGAGGTGGTGGAACATTAGGTGCAGATCACCAACTATAATAATGTTGAGGGAAATACACAAGAGGCAATATCGAGAAACTGAGCTACGCCCACCACTCAGTGGGTGAGTACGTCCGGAGGCGACCCATTCAAAGCATTTTCCACCGAAAAAGCCGGTAGAGCTCTGAAGACCCTTCACTGTATAGGCGCGGAAAGGACTAGGAACTACAGGGCACGGCTCAGCCTACGTACGCTGGAGCAGGGAAGAAGAAAACGTGAGGCAGGCGTCAATTAACCTAGTCCGACCCCATGACGGCGCCAGTAGAGTGACTAACAAGTGTGGCAATATGAACATGTAGATGAGGGCATAAACTGCGCAGCCACCTCTTACAAAAGATTCTTTAGACAGTCCATAGACTTCTGTCTAGAAACTCTATAGACTGTCTAGAGACAAATCCTAGAGAATAGCCTATGGGCAATACAAATTCCATAGAAAGTCTATAGCCAATCTATAGAAATTTTGGCCGTACACTTTTAGTAGTCTGTTGTCTATAAACAGTCTGTAGACTATAAATAGAGAAAAATAAATATCTATAGAAAGGCAATAGAGTTGATATGAAGTCTATAGACTGCCTTAGACCATTTCTATAAGGCACAACCACGAGCGGCAGTTGGACACCACTCCACTGAACAAAAAGAAAAAAAAAAGGCGACTGACCTATAGGTAAATACTAGGATGAGTGTGCAGAGCGACTGGGCTCACTCTTCTTCAATGCGTTTTAATTGCCTCGTAGCAGTAAGCGGCGCGGATACCTACAGCACTGCTGCATCAATGTGAAGGGAGGTAATGGCGCGCCCAATGTTTCATAGGCATCTGGTACCTGCTGTAGAATGGAAGGCCGTCTTGCCCTGCACCAGTGAGGTGCGCTGCCCTCGGCGCTGGTGCTTGCTGACTCATGGTCCTCGGCATCGGAATCACCGGGAAACACGTTGCTGGGGCGGCCGCCTCCGAAGCCCTCGCGTCGAGCTCGGATTGGACTCAGCCTCGACGAACTCCTGGACACAGAGAGAGAAGCAAGCAACGAGTGACTGCAGGGCGATGTTTGAAAATAGGAAAGGCACGAAAGGCTTGAAGGAAAACACATATTGGCGCCCGCGGTAATAGAAGTTGAGACTCACTTAACGAAAGTGGTAGCAGTTAAAAAAAAAAAAACTGGCAGAGGAACTCTGGAATTGCTAACTCTGGAATTCAGCAAAAAGCAAGGACGCTTGCTAAGCGTCTGAGGCTCGACCACGGCAGCTCCGCTGCACGCTCGCGACAGCCGTTCTATATATACCCACACGACCACGTCGCTATGACGTGGTATATCACATGGTTTTGCACTACCCCCCCCCCCCCCCCCCCCCCCACTGGATATCATTACGTGGCTTCACATCACCCCTCGGTTTTTCTTAAGGTCAAAGGTCAACCCAAATGTCACCTAATGTAAAGGTCAAAGCGCAAACGTCATTGGTCAAGGTCAGTGGTCAAGGGCTCCACAGCATAACTGTACCCCATATGGTCATACGCAGCTAACGAGTTTGGGACGAAGGTCGTTCAACGTCATTCTCCGGCCTACGAGACGAGCGCTTTACCTAGCGCAATGAAGCTTTTCGCTTCAAAAACAGTAGCGCGACCCTAACCACAGTTCACTTTGCCCTATCACGTAAGATTGATGAAAAAAAAAAAAAAAACGGCTGCCGATTACATCTGCCTTACCAACGCACTAGAATATACGATGCCAAGTTCGCCTGTACAGAAGCTGATTCGCTTAATGTGCGGTTACCGTTCTAGCACGTCTCAATTTCTGCTTTTGAGGCGCAATGAAAACATAGTTGTTAAACATTTGCAATGTCTCTTTCAGTATACCCTCTGTGTCCTTCTATCCACCGGTATTAACTCGTCGCATGAATTACGTAGTCGTTTGATCGCAACTGATCAGAACTGAAGACACCAGAGAAAACTGTTCTGTTGTACACTATTCGAAAATCATTGTGCATTTTGTGTTATATTCGGGCCACATGTGCAAAAGCCCTTACGCGTAAGTTCTACCGAACTTACGCGCTAAAATCTGATCAATGCGCACGATGCGTTGCTGTCGTATTCTGTCGCACATTAGTTATGGCTGTGCGGGCCCATCTATAGTATGGAAACCCAACGACATAGCTGATATATTTATGACGGTTCGTTTTCTGTACTGAAAAAAAAGGAAGTGGCTGTTGCGCACTATGCCAGGTTAAGATCTTTATTTACGATCGTAAATACGTGGACAGGTCTAGATGCCGATATTTCAAAAAGGCCCACATACCCAGCAATCCTGGACAGAAACATTTTTGAGCGGCAAACCATTTATGAATAGAATTTTTTCATACAATGGAAGATTTAACTATAACAATCAATATATACCGCAGATCACCCGACGGCAGTCCTGTATTTTTTTTTATTGATTCACGTTTTTCTATCGTCAAAAGCGTTCCCAATTGGTTATCTGTGGCTGTCTTAACTGTTCGACGCGATCGCTGCAAACATTTTATAATAAATATTTTACTATATATGAGAACAATGGAGCATTACCTTCAGTATTTCTATAACAGTGTCTTATAATTCTCCAATTTTCAAAATTTTTGCCCGAAAAAGCTGGACTTGTTTGCATTGACTTGCCCGATTATAAACCCGAAAAAAGACAATGGTATAAATCACGCATACTTCTACAACTTCGAGACAACGATAACACGAACTATAAAGCTCTTCCGCACATTTCGTGCTGGGAAATTCATTATTTCAGTAAAAAACGATGAATAATAATAATAATAATAATAATAATAATAATAATAATAATAATAATAATAATAATAATAATAATAATAATAATAATAATAATAATAATAATAGATTTTTGGGGAAAGGAAATGGCGCAGTATCTGTCTCATATCGGCGGACACCTGAACCGCGCCGTAAGGGGAGGGATAAAGGAGGGTGTGAAAGAAGAAAGGAAGAAAGTGGTGCCGTAGTGGAGGGCTCCGGATTAATTTCGACCACCTGGGGATCTTTAACATGTACTGACATCACACAGTACACGGGCGCCTTAGCGTTTTTGCTCCATTAAAACGCAGCCGCCGCGGTCGGGTTCGAACCCGCGGGAACTCCGGATCAGTAGCCGAGCGCCCTGACCACTGAGCCACCGCGGCGGGTTGAAGAATAACAATTAAATCATATTCCCCAATGGTTCTAGCCCAAATCGAGGCCTATACTAAGTGCTGCGCTATTCGCGAAGTTATTTTGTTTTCATTCCTTTACGCAAGAAGCTGGAGGTCCGCTCTGTATCTTGACAGAGTACCGGTTTCGGTCCCAAGAATCGAGTGCGAGTCTCCTGCGCTCACTCAGGCTGCCGCGTTCACTCAGCCGAGCGTGTGGGTCCGAGCGGCGCTGGGTGGCGCGCTGTACGACAGGGGGACACGAAGTTCTGCGTCCCTTGCGGCGCGGCGAGGACTTCCGGGAAGCCGTGGGAAGGCTGTTCCTCTGCGGCTGCTCAGGAGGGGACGTCGACATGGAAGGCGAGGACTTTGTGCGCGTCATCGGCGTTGATGACGTGGATGCCGACGGCGGCTCGTCGATGCTCTGAAGGGGCGACTCGTTGGGCGACTGCGAGCCGGGTGTGTTGAGGCCCGTAGGCACCCAGGAGACGCCTAACGTCACCCTGCCGCACATGTCTGACATGAGGGCCGCCATCTTGCGCAGTGAGACACGCTCGCTTCGGCCGTGCGAGGACGCTGCGGCCCTGGAGCTGCGGAAGAAGTAAGAGTGGTCCAAGTAGCTATTCTTATTACCACTGCTGATTTCGATTCTTTGTAAAGCCGAATGTCTTTGAAGTGACCGCGTTACAAGAGATAACTAAGATTTTCACGTGGAGAACACTCCTAAGGGCAGAAAAGTTTAGTGATAATTTATGCTGCCTGATTAGCAAATCGGATACGAAGTCCAGGTTAGCGAAATGACGATGTCGCTAGCTTAACATTTCCTCTGGATAGCGTGGCCACATTTAATGCAGCCTGAAAGAAACAGACGCGGACAGAATTCTGACCCCGATTTGGCGGTCAAAGTTCTCTCACGCGTATATCTAGCGAAAATTAATGGTTGGCTGCTGCATTGCATATGAAAGTAAATATTACTTTTGCGCTTAAACATAAAAGCAGCGAACGTTTCATTTTTTTTTTACGCTAAGCTACGGGAAAGCCTGAACGCCTAAGAGTGGTCCAGACTCTGTGCGCTATTTTACGCTGTTTGAAAACAAAATATATTATGGACTAAATGCAGTTTCACTGGGGCCTTCGAATGCTCCCTAACCACACTTCAAGAAAAACACTCCGGGAAATAGACAAGGATATCATCGCAAATAGGGAGACGCCAAGACCTAGATAACATTCTTTGCGGCTTTCTTGGGATAAGTGTCCCGGCACGTAGTCATAACATCTTAGCGTTCAAGTTGTGCCGAGGTCAGCTAGTTAAACGAGGTTGTATGCAATAATACTGCAGCGTTCTTATTGTACGCTGAAGTGCACAAAAGAAAAATTTAAGCGTGGTGAAGGAAGGCTCAGGCATACAGCCAAGCAGCAAATGAATGTTATCGCTAGCAGGCTTAAGCTAATTTTAAGAGCGTCATTATTTCGCGGTCCGCAAAACGAACCAGCATGTGATAGAAATACTTTCATGTAGTGTTCTAATGATTAAAAAGAAAATATCTTGAAAATTTTAAATGGCATCGCTTTTGCGCCTGTGGTTTTTTTTTAGCAAAAAGGGCTAGCTATCTGAGTTATCGCAGCATGTATACCTCGACCGATCCGTCGCAGGTGCAGACTGAATCTTCCGTTGCAGGATGGTGTCCATCTCCTGCACCAGACACTCGTACTGCACAGGTGAGAAGGAGGGCCGACGGAGTGGCGTCTGCAGTAGGAACACACAACGCACGAATAAGGTTGCTTTCTCTATTCAAAGTAAGTTTGTTAGAGGCAGCACTTATTTCTGAATCTCCTGTAAAGGTGGCATAAAAACACGAATCCTTTATAGGGAGCCAACAGACAAATATTGGGCTCATTGTACACATGTGCTGCTTCTGCATAAGTTGTGTAGGGCCTACATTATTCGCGATCTCACCGTTATGCCCTAGGACTTGGCTTAAGTACCTTGACAATCAGCTTAAATTTACCGTTGCGGATTTAAAGAAAATCCTACAACCCCAACCGCTGGCTCGTTTGAGGTGAAAGTTCGGACGCAGCTTGACTATTTCCGCCGATTTTGTGTCCTGGTAGGCTTGACAAAGGCACTTGCCTAGTCCTGACGCACGTGATGCAAGCCCGGAATCGTCTGCGCCGAGATAGACGGATCGAAAGCAGCAAATGCCGGATTTGCAATCGTCCACAGTTCCGGGCTTGCATTATGCGTAGCAGAACCAAGCAAGTACGGTTATCGAACTTACCACGAGACAAGAGTTACAATATGCAAGCTCAGGCGCAGTTTCACCGCAAACGAGCCAGCGGTTGAGGCGCGAGGATTTTTAAAGGTCACTACGGTAAAGATGTATATCACGGTATGTGGCAGCTTTCGAGACAAACGCTGTATTACCACGACGTAGTATGTGCGTCTTTTTTTTTCTTTTCAGAGGACAAAAGAGAGCTGTTTTGCCTAACAAGAGGGACACCTGAACTATCGCAGCGTGAGGGAAGGAAATGGGGACAAAGGACATCAGAAGAAGACCAATTGCGTGAGGTTGATTTCACTAGGTGAGTCAGCCTGAGAAAGCAGTCTTACCAAGAGATATAACCAAGCAACGCAGTACCTACGGAGTGCGCATATGTTTAACCACTGGGACGTGTTCTAGCCCATAGCGTCATCAAGCACTAAACGCATGCAGGCTACACAAGGCAGGGGCAATGTAGCTTTTAGAGTTGTGTTTTTGGGGACCGGTCTTTTTAGCGCACCCATTCTACATATACCTTGACTGTTCTTTGAGTGCACTGAAACAGATGCTGAATACGAAATATTTATTGAATTGAAAGAGACTGAAAGTAGTCGCTTTGATCAACGCCCAAGCCTCGATTATGCGACGGGTGGTAGTGTTGGCAAACTGTTACATGTCGTGCTATACCCCGCGACGACTTTTCCTGGCAATGGAATGGAAGCTGCTGAGACAAGACAGGTCCTCTCTGTCTACGCAAAGGAATACAGTCCCCGCTTGCAGCTATCAGTTTTCTCTTAGAACATGGTGTAGTGTCTATACTCGCTATTTAAGGCTAATTTCTAACATAACTGCCAGCAGTCAACGTAACAAATGAAAAACAGTTTTCTTCATTAAGATAAATTTTCTCGGGGAACATTTTATTGTAAGAACCTTCCATAGGTGGCACCAGCTACACCGGCGTCGGAGTAAAGCTGCCAGGAAGAGAGCAACGTGCCAGGAGACCAAGCGCGCCTTCTTGCGGCCGAACTATTTGGCAGTATAGACATTTTTAATACACCGTGTACCGTGTTACCGTTACCAGTACGGTGGTATTGGGAGCCCATGCGCAGCCAATGCGCATGTGCAAATCGCCTTTACGGCGCCAGATGGCGCCAGGTACCCGGCAGCTGCTCTCGCGCCTGCAGCATCAGGACCAATCAGCGCGTGCTCATCGGCGGTGGGTGGGCTCCCGGTACTCCGGTAGCGGTAACGGTAACGCGGTGCACGGTGTGCGAAAGGTGTCTTATGACACAGTCATGGGCGCTCCGCCCTTGAAGCCTTCCCATCAATGCCAAGAAGAGTTGTCGCCAAAAGTTGTCCCTAAAGTATACGCTTTCTGGAGCTCCTGTTCGGGAGCCACATGCAGCTGCTCCAGGTAGCCCCTAAACTGAGACCTTGCGAGAGTCTAGACACGTGCCCTGGACCGGCTCGGTGGTCGGAACTGCTTCGAGACGAACTTGGAACGCAGGTGCAGCACGGCCTTCTCGAGGACGGAGCTGAGCACGAGGGCCACGAGGAAGTCCGGCAAGACCAGGGCGCCCAAGAAGGAGGCGGTCATGAATGCGAACACCAGGGGACGCAGACGAGCCCCTGACGTGCCCAGGAGCCAGAGGGCCGTGCGCAGCGCGAGGCTCGTCGAGTCGGCGGCCACCAACAGCGAGAAGGAGGCGATCAACAGCACCGAGTCGACCTGGACGCGACGAAACTCTGAACGAAGAGCACGACCGAAGTGTGAAGCAGTTTGTCGCAGTTTGATAAGATTACGGGCAGACGACGAGTGCTAGTGCATTGTATGCAATGAAAGAATAACAATTGGATTTTGAGGACTCTTTCAGCAAACTCACAAATTTGTAGAGCCTTGCTTGCGAGTGCAAGCTCTACCTCATTTGCTAGGCCCTCAACACTTCAAACGCCCAAAATATATCATATCACGACCCCAAACAATTCCATATACCCTTATCTCCCCTCCTCCAAGCAATGACTCCAGGGCATCCTTCTCTAAAACAAATTCATTCAGTAATTTCTTAATCCCATTTCATCGCATTTTATTTCAAATCTGCTTTTTCTTTTACATTCATCACTGGCTCATGTTACACGGCCCCAACGGTGCATCAGGAGATGGTAGGGGCGTGGCATCGCTTGTACCGATCAGCAGATCTTCTCGACATGGGCGCGATAGCAGAAATCACGGCAGGGTTTTGCTCCATACTGAGCAGTTCTGAACAAAATCATGTTTCAACAAGAAATATTTTAGCTGAAACAATTTATGAGCGCAATTTTTTCATACATTGGAAGATTTCACTGTAACAATAAATATATGCACAGATCTTCCCTCGGCAGGTTTGCATTTTTTTTTTGCTACTAACGTTTTTGCTATCGCCAAAAACGTTGCCAATTGTTTTTCTATGACAGTCATAACTGCTCGATGCGCGCGATGGAAAACCTTGAAAAGAAACATTTTGCTACGCATCGAGAGAATAAACTATTACCTTCTATATTTCCATAACAGTACCTCCCAATATTCCAATATTCAAAACTTTTATCCAAGAATGCTTGACTTGGCAGAGTATCCGGACAAGGACAACAAAGCTCAAAATATGCGATATGTACTTCTTGAGCCCTTGTGAACTTCCTGGGTCTCCGCGATTGTTTTGAGATGCTGACAAGTACAAATCTACAACCTGATGTACTATATCAACGCCAAATGAAACGCGGACAAGACAAACGAAGCGCTAGCGGCAAAACGAAACCTTTAACTAGACTGAATACTACAGCAGTGACCTTCACTTGGAAGCCGCAAAGGCGGACTTCTGAAAGCGCTAGTGGACCCAGTCTGCATTATTTCTCTCGTCATGTAATGTTCGTTTTCTGAGTGGTTTTGTCTTCGCATTCATTTTGGCACTGATAGCAAACAGCTAGAGATTACAAACTGGACATTCTGTGCATCCAGCGTCGTTTGCTAGCAGGTTTCTAAGAACTCAAGACTTTATTGCCGTTCCTGCGTGTCTTGGGTGTGGTTTATTTACCGTGAGACTTATTTACCGGCCACAAGCTGCCCTTCTGTTTTATAGCGTACTAAATAGACATATAACAGCGCAAACATTGCCGGCACTTGGCTCTTTCATTTGATGTCTATTAAAAGGAGCAACACTGGATTTCAGGGGATAGTACTCGCATAGTAATTCACCGAATACTATTCCCATAATTTATAGATACTGTATATATCCCACTACAGTAGGACGCAAATCTTGGCAAGTCGCTAATTATCCTGTCCACCGTATGCGAAGCAGCGCGAAGCAAAACGGCTCTGTGCTTCCTGATAATTTGTCTTGGTTAGCGTTGTTTTCTGCACAATGAATGTATCTCATTCGCTTGAATTCGCAAGGGGTGGCTATCCCGGCTTACGTCCAAGTTTTGACAAAAGTTATGGGCCAGTGGCATCATGTCTTCTACGTCGATAACCATCATATGCGTGCTCGGCTTGTCCAGTGCAGAGCGAGTTGTGCGTACTCCACAGGAAGAGGGAAATATCTTAAGCCGAATCATCAATAGGTTGCTGAGTGTCGTCTCTGGGGTAACTAAATGAACCGGCACGCAATGGTAGCGTCCCGTGGGCGGTTTTGAGCTCCACTGCGATCCATGTACTCACCCCGAAGCCGTGCACTGTCTCTACCCCGTATGCATCGGCTCCCGTCAGCGAAAGCAGCAACAGTGACAGCAGGCACACCGACACAGGGAGCGGAAGCAGCCGCAGCAGCCACATGCTGAGCACCACCAGCATGCAGTAGGCGCTGCCGGACTTCTGCAAGGCGCAAAGTTTCCGTTTAAGGCACGTCCGCCCATTCAGCTGTCGCTACGCCTTGAGTGCTGAAGATCATGATGGCACCTGCCGCTATTCGACAGCCAGCTGTACGACCGAAAAGTGGGGTTTCGAGTCGGACCTCATATTAAGCGACTACTTAGCAAACTTTGACTCTACGTATGCAACCGAAAAAAAGTGGTTGTGGCTCAACTCACCTGAGCCAGAATATCCAGAGCGAAATCTTTGTTAAGCATGGTTAGACAGGGTTTTAGCGTTGGTGCATGTTTATTGTTTTCAAGGCTTCACCGAGAGCAAATCACGTGATGCGTCACGTGCCACAGGTGCAATTAGAACGAGCGTCCAGGGCGACAGTCGGCGCAGTGGCGGACGTGACTGCTAAGTGCAAGAGCGAATCACGTGACTCATCACACGCCACAACTGGCGAGGACGAGCGCTAGAGCGGTGGACGTGACTGCTAAGCGCACAGCTATGGCATCGATAAAGAAGATCATCGAACCACCTGCCATGAGTGATTTTGCACATGCGGCTCACCTCCCGTTAGAGGTCAAATCCAAGAGCCAGATGACCTTCAGGCTCAGCTTGGGAGGAGTAGAGTTTTTCGCTCTAAAAAGTATGCATCTTGCCTTAAAAACTGCGCACGCTATGCAAGTGCTGTTTTCATCATTTATAAGAATCTGTCCTAGGATTTGTGAGCCATCTCTTAGATCTGATTAGTTATTTCGTGATCAGTTGGTGCTGCCTCTCTGGCTGTTCTGATTCGTCGGCATTGTGCACACGGCCAACTACATACACAATAAAATAATAGAATTCGCGTGCGATAAGTTCAGTGAATTTTTTAGTTGTCGTAGTAACTCAAGTTCTGAATGGTTAGGGTAGGTTAATGGTAGTAGTAGGTTTCGCCAACACAGCACAATACAACCGTACGATGATATTAGTCCATTCCTAATAAGTTGGTGTCAAACACCGCCTACCTGCAGCCGCATCTAAAGACGCTCCTTAACTACTACCTCTATTAGCAGGAGTTCGGGAAAGCGCCCAGCCAGTGACGCTAAGCCTAGCGGCCTATGGTGCTTCAGTGGAAGCCGCTCGATCATTCTCTTTACTTCTTACGTCATGGATGATGTCCACGAGCTATTTTTGAATGTTCAGTTATACGCCACGCTGCTGCAGCCAAGGAAATTGAAGTGCTTTTCTCGAATTTCTGGTAATGTAATATACTTTCATCCTTTCCTCGCATTGCTAGCTTGCCGGATGCTGCAGAGGGCTGCAGAGGAGTTGAGTTGAGGTGTTTAATGCTACAGGTGGGAGCTGCAGATAATATGGAAGACCCCAGATGTTAGGTTAATCATACGATGCTATGACATATGTTTCACTATTTCAGAGCAGCAGCTGTGTCAGCGACTTCGCCACAGTAAGGGGCGTCTGTGTCATAGCATATCGTACCCGAAATACTCCGCGCCCATAAACAACGTTGACTGCGCACTATAAAATGGGTGGCGCTCGAAGGGAGTGAACCAGGTGCTTTACTCTCGCCAGCAGTTTACTCCTTTATAGCCAGCTGTCATTTAGTCTAATTTGCTAGAAGTGTGAAATTCTGTGCGAAATTCCTACTTCGGAAGGGAGTAGAACTGCTTGCGCAATGCCACTGTGCGCAAAGGGAGTTGGAGACGGTTTCACTTCCACCAGTGCATAATTTCACCGGAGTCATCTTCAGCCATGTGGTTTATGTGGGCCTGAGAGGCGGTTTGCACATAGTACGGTGCTAGGGCTGCTTTTCCTGAAAAGGTGCCTCAGGTAAAATAGTCTGAGTGAAAGTCACGAGTTAGTGCGAGAAAGAGCCAGCCAGCTTTTGGCTGGACCTCGACCCGTCTCACCGTGTTGCCGAGCAGCAGAATCGGGCTCAAGCAGACCGGGGGCGCCGCGCACCTCAGGACGTACACCACCACCATCCATATCCTCTCGCCGCGCCGGTTCCGCTCAGAGATGCGCACAGGCATCCGCTGGCCGCTGCGTCTGTGTCCCCTCTTCGCAACGGGTCAGCGTGGTTTAAGGCCTAATACTATTTCCAGTGTTGAAATGTTCCAGCACATTGGAGCCCCGAGCGTAACGCGTGCGAGAATGCGCTTCGACTTCTTCTTCTTCTTCTTCTTCTTCTTCTTCTTCTTCTTCTTCTTCTTCTTCTTCTTCTTCTTCTTCTTCTTCTTCTTCTTCTTCTTCTTCTTCTTCTTCTTCTTCTTCTTCTTCTTCTTCTCTTCTTCTTCTTCTTCTTCTTCTTCTTCTACTTCTTCTTCTTCGTCTTCTTCTTCTTCTTCTTCTCAAGTAATATGGCACATACCCACGTGGGGGGGATTGGCCAAGGTATAGAGTAGAATGCCAATGAAGCATTTGCACGGGGAAGAAACGTCAGAAGACTGAATCAAGATAAAAAAATAGGAAAAATAAAATGAATTCAAGAGGTATGAGTCATCCGGAATAGAATCAATCTAGCCTTTTTTGGACATGCGAAAGAATTTTGTATATAGCTAACAAGATAATCGATTAGTTGCACTTATGTAATCGTGAAGGTAGCCGCATACACTGTTTAACAGGAATCCCTTGGCGCTCGCACCGAACGATAGAAGAACTGTAAGAGACAGAGGCAGTCCTAGTCTCGAAAGAGGAACCTCCAGATATTGCTTTCTCTGAACCGCGAACCGCCAGCAAGAGAGGAGAAAATGATCGATTGATTCAACTTGCCCACATGATACACAAAGGTTTGTCGCAGCGAACCCGCACCTGCATAAGTGCAAGTTTAAGTGAGGGATTCTACATCGCAGGAGCGTCATGGACAATTCACAAAGCCTTGACTTACACCACCGGATATTCCATGGGTACTTTAGGTGTTGAAAGTCCACGGTATTGAGCAACGGATCACTCAAAGTGGCTGAAATATGTTGGAACCGCTGGAAACGTGAAGCTGCTAACAGAATGAGGTGAGGGACGGGATATATTACAGGCGGCTGAGAGCTGACCTTGCCAATAAATCAGCCACCTCGTTAAAATAGACGCCTGAATGCCCAGGTACCCAGACCAAACGGATCTCGCGCACTGTGCTCGGAACAAAAAACCTAAGTGAACGAGTCAAGAAAGATTTTTCCGAATTTTGGAGAGAGACAATAACTGAAAGGCAGTCTGTAAGAATAAGAACCCGTGCGACATGTCTGGGAATTTTGAGAAGAGCCAAACCAATGGCCAAAAACTCTGCGAAGAATATAGGAGTATAATCAGGGATACGAACGGAGTAGCTCCAAGCTAGATCCTGCGAATATATGCCAATCGCCGCCTTCTCACAGCTGCCAGAGGCATCAGTGGAGAGAACAGTATGATGTGGAAAATTCTGTAGATGTTCAGAAAGAAGAGCATTTAGGGTATGTGCGGGCATATGCTTCGCATGGGACGGGAAAATAAAGTCGTAATAGAAGACGGGATCAGCCTGCGTGTCAGCAACTCGTTGCGTAACGCGTGCGAGAATGCGCTTCTTCTTCTTCTTCTTCTTCTTCTTCTTCTTCTTCTTCTTCTTCTTCTTCTTCTTCTTCTTCTTAGTAAGCATGGCACATACCAACGCAGGGGTATTGGCCAAGGTTCAGTAGATAATCCCAATGAGGTATTTGCGCGGGGAAAAATAGGCGTGAGAAGACTAAATCAATACAAAAATTGGAAAAGTCAAATGAATTAAAGAAATAGGAATTACCAGGAATAGAATCAAGCATTTTTGGACATGCGATAAAATGTTGTATACAGCCAACAAGGTAATCGATCAGTTGCAGTTATGTAATCATGAAGGTAGCCGCAGACACTGCTTAACGGGAATCCCTTTGCGCTTGCACCGAACGAAATAATAACTGGAAGAGACAGAGGGAGTCCTAACCTCAAGAGAAGGACCTCCAAATACTGCTTTCTTTGAACTGCGAACCGCCGGAAAGAGAGGAGAAAATGATTTATTGTTTCAACTTGCCCACATGATACACAAAGGTTTGTCGCAGCGAACCCACATCTGCATAAGTACAAATTTAAGTGAGGGATTCTGCATCGCAGAAGCGTCATTGACACCTCACAAAGCCTTGATTTACACCACCGGATATTCCATGGGAACTTTAAGTGTCTAAAATCCTTCGTCGTCTTCTTCTGCGTCCTCTGATGGACCCATGCGCCTTCTCTTCGCCGTTCACAGAGATGAGTGCATATGAAAGTTTCTTTGCGGTAAAGGGCGACATAGGATGTCACACACTTCAACTTCTGCGTCCATTGGCTGAGTGTTATCCAGAGTTCGTTTTGGATGCACGTAGACAAGCGCTGTCTCGTTCCGCATTGTACCATCCACAATGAACTGTTACTAACTGGCCCAGCCTTCCATCCTAATCCCGAGCTCTTTGATACAACCCTTTGCGAAGCCATCTGTAGGGCCTATGTATTGAAATCCGTCCGTCTAATTAGACAGCACTCGCGGATAATGATGTTGATGATGATTGCTAGTAGACTTACGCCACCTGCGGCATCCGGACGAACTGCTCAGCACTGCTCATAACACGAACATAGCTGAGAAATAAAAGTTACAGGGTGCCACCAACAGGTGGCAGTCCAGCTCAAAGGCGGCGCGACCATCTGTTGTTCAAAGTGACCAGTGGGAAAAGCCGGGTTTAGAAGCGGAGTTTGACAATTAATATAACGAAGAGCTCTCAGTGCTATCCAAGTGAGCCACAAGGCCCTTGTGGGGGATCAGAGAGAAAGCGATTACCAGTCATTTCAAGGACAGCCAGCAACTGCAGCGCCATCAGCGGTGACTAGCTCCAGCACAGCCATACACTTGACGGTCGGTCATTGTAAGCTCTGCTGTTCGCCTTGGTGGAGCAGGGTTTCAAGTTCAATACTTCATCACTAACTTGCCCGGAAACCGGCTGACTACTATGGAGATGAAGACTATATATAAAAAACGAAGGCTATGCGGTACAGTGTAATATGCTTTTGGACACGTTGTTTATGGTTCAATTCTCAGCTTAATTAGCGTTTGGTAATCTTGCTTTCTTCTATTCAGAATGAACCCTCCTTGAAATGCTTAAAAAGCATGAAATGCTCAAAAATTTTCAAAGATCCTTCCGAAATTGCGGCGAAGTTAATAGCGATACCAAAGCAGGTGTTAAAATTCGAATATAAAGCGAACATCCACCTTGCAGTTGTTGCAGAAATTATAATGCGTTCAGTAAGCTCTCTTCTTTATTGATGACTACAGCACCTTCCATTCAGTCTGGCGTAGGGCCGACCACAGGCCACAGGAAAAGTGGACGCCACGTTGGCGTTGTATTTTAGCGCAAATTTCTCTCGTAGGCCGTAAACTAAAAGTGGAATGATCAGATTTTTTACAAGATTTAAAAATCTTGCGTCCGAAAGCCGATCGGGATATTTGGCGCGTTATCTCAGAACACGGGCATTACTTTCACTTTTATCGGAACGTGGGCGGCGCTACCGAATCGAAACCTCGAAGTCGAGCTCATCAGTAGAACGTCGCAGAGACTGGGCAGGTGAGTACAGGTATACTCTGCACACATTTATGCAAACTTCAGAAAGACGTCGTGCATGAGACAGAGGTAGGATTTAGCAACGAAGCATGGACAAATGGTCATCATCAGCATCATCATCGTCAGCCTTACTATGGCCACTGCAGGAAGAAAGGCCCCTCCCATATCTATCGAAATAATCCGGTCCTGCGCCAGTTGCGGCCACTTTATCCCTGCAAATTCGCGCAAAAGAGAGTGATTTGCATTTCGGCCTCACAGCCTCATGATTCATGGTTAGAAGAAGCCATAATAGAGTGACAGCACCAGGTAGGCGATGATCGTCGTGTGGTTGGGAGCCTTGGACCGACATATGAGTTTTCCTTTTCTCAGTTTTCCTTTCTCAGTTTTCAGTGTCTCCGGAACATACTTCGTCTTCAGCTGTAGCTACAAAGCATGTTGCGATAGGTACTGAAGGAGTTCCGTTCCCGTCATTATACTTTCAGGACCATTTGTTTTTCGCCAGCTTGACAGATGAGCACAAACGCTGTAGTGTGCGCATGTACTCGCTTTTATTTTTTATGCCTTCTTTCCTGCCACGATGACGCACGCTGTAGCACTTGGGAAGAACACTGGGGAGGACACTTTAATGGTGTGCTTAAAATACAATCCATTCATCATCATGAGAAAGAGACCCGCTCGCTGGGTTTACTTGAGTCCTGCCTTTACTCACACGTCAGCGTACGTAGACGCAAAAAAATGGCCGTTGTTGCAAAATGTATGTAGCCCAAGAGGTCTAATGGTAGAACCTGCAGTTTCTTATTGAAGTGAAGAATAGTCTGCCGAAACGTTGTCCCCTGTCCTTAGGGAAGTAAAACTGGCGAGTCGTTCAGTTACCATACACACACGCACAAAAGAAAACATTGTTCGATGAGCTCAAGAACGATGGTATAAGCCAAGATAAAGCGAAATGGCCATGAGACGTAACTGAATCAATAACATCTCATTTGAAAAGACAGCAGACTTGAAAGCAGAGCAGCACTCCGTCGTCACAGGGCTAGCTGAGGGGAGCACAGTGCAAGCAGCCCGTGTTCCAAGTATGAATCGGCTGCACGTGTTTGTACGCATCGCGTGCCTATTGTCCTTCCTGTACCAGTTCTACACCGTGTTGGCCGTTTACCTAGAGTATAACTTCAGTGTCACAATGGACGAAAGACAGAGGGGCAACCACATTGTTTTTCCCGCAGTCACTGTGTGCGTCGATGGCTGGTGAGTGCGCCATGATGGTCTCTTTCTTTACAGAGTCTATAGACTGCCCACTCACTTTCACCAATAAAATCTATAGACAGTCTATAGACGATCTATAGATTTATGGCCATACACTTTTAAAAGACTTGTGTCTTGTGACTTGTGACACTCTGTAGGCTATGAACAGGAAAAAGGAAATATGAATAGGAAAGCAATATAGTTTAGTTTATAAGAAGTTTATGGATAGTCTATGGAATGTCTATAGACCGTTTTATAAATTCGGAGACTTGCTTGCCTGAAGGTCTGGCCTCACATATGCCATCGCACGTTTTAAGCCGTTCCAGCGAACTTCTTTCACGTTTTCTGGACGTTCGCTGCCTCTCGCGATGGTCGAGAATGGCATTCAATTCTTAGTTGATCTCTCTTACATCCGTGTTTCGTTTTAAATCTGTAACATTCGTATCAGGGATTTCAGTACCGAGCTGATTCTTCACGCAGAGCACCGTGTTCTTCGCTGGCTTCGCAAAAAGACTGACTGTTTTAACAAAATGGCCAGCACAAAAGCAAAGGCTTTGCAACAAATGCTCGTACCAAGTTTTCATCAAAAGCCTATTTTTTTCGCCTTTATAAATGTTGTAAAAAGAAATGCGAATATGCACTGTTGATAAGACAGCTGGCAAAATGATTGAAAACATTGGTCACAGCGCATTTTTTCTTTGTCTTCGCGTCTCTGACGACCGCCCAGCAGAAAGTGAAAAAGAATTCTCTCTTCTCTCACTCCTTCTCCTGCAGGCTAAGCATTGAGAAGCTCTGCCAGTACAGACATAACAAGTGTCAGAAGCACGACATGGTATGTGAATCTACAACCTTAAACCGAGTACAAGAATAAGACGCGAAAATGGGACGCGCTTTTTGAATCTATATAGGCGCTCTTCATGCCAACTCGTGCCAACTATTCGCTATCAATGCTGTATGAAACCGTTCTGTCTGACCATCATTTTGGCTTGACCATTAGGTTCAAACCATCTCTGGTAAGCTTTCTGGTGTCACATGTTGCTTCCACATTTCTGCCAACAAATTGTTAGACAAAGTGTAGCATTGCACAATACCATATCGGGTAGAACGATGTATCGCAATACAGTGTAGTACAGTATAGCATAATATAGTGTAATATAGTATTGTTATGATGCAGAGATTTATTCACCACAAGACAGGAGCCCTGGTTAACGCTTAGAGAAAGAGAGTGGCTTGATGTGGACAACAAGCGCAAATTAATTATATCCTCGCTGAAACAAATGCGAGGAAGGCATTGGGTTTGGGCAGTACACGTGCTGCGGAGAAGGGATAACCTTTGGTCTCGTAAATGAAAAGAGAGGATCTTAAGAGAGAATAAATCTACCGGGGATAAGTTGGGAAAACGAGACTGGGAGATCTGCTGGGGTTAGAATGGTGGCAGGTGGCGCATTAGATGGTTACTTGGAGGTTGGTCCTGTTGTGCACTTCAAATTGCATTGCTGAGTATCTCTTCGTTGGATGCTGTTTAATACTTAAGCCACGCCCTATAAGCGCTGCTGACTGCCTAAACTTGGCGCAGATTCTCGTGCCCGGTGTCTACATAGCCCAGGTGATGCCCGAGCTACGCGTGGCGACTGCCTTTCGGACCGACGAGCTTTTCACTTGCTTCATGACGGCTGGAAGCCCGGAGTGTGCAGTCTTCAACTGCACTGACAGGTGAGTTCAGTCTGTTCTGTCTATCGAACTTCTCGTACTTCATTAAACTGCATCAGAGAACCTGCACATAATGTGAGGGATGGCATGACGGAGCACGACACTTAGATTGCACTAAGCTTGCATTAAGCTTGAAATAAGCTTCCACGGAGGGGGTGGCAATAAATGGATCCGACATCTAAGTGGATCCGACATAACTTACACTGTGACGTAAGTGCAGTCCATGGTGGGAGACGACACCAGACCGTGTATTGCGACTAACAAAGCTATTTTTGGCTCTAAAAAGCTCTGAAGTTGAGGTAGAGGTTTCTCCACGCTAGCGTACTATGCGCAATCTTTGCCAAGAACATACAGCCCACGGGGTTTGCTCCCAAGCCTTGTAGCGGGCCTCTTTAGCATGTTTAACTGGCCTAAGCTTGGGAGCTTTGAGAACTTTGTTATCCACCTTCGTGAGATTAGGATCCTTCAGTACGCAAGAGGAGCCGTGTTGCTGTGCTCAGAACCATACCCCTTGGGCTGTGTACTTTGGAGAAAGACTGTACGGGTCCGCAAGTTAAATGGTTCATAGATTTGCCTGTTTAGATTTTACAAAATCTAAACAACAGTTTTATTCATTTTCTGTAGGCTTGAATTTTTTTTTTCGTGGCTGTTAACAATGACAGCAACACGGATCTCGAAATTTATTGTTACTGTCGATACAATTCAAGAACAAAGCTGCATGTGCGCCTCAAATCTGGTGCTCCAAACAATGGAGTCGACATATTGCCGTGTCGGCGCTGTCTACCGCATTGCACCTGCAAGCCATCTAGGATACCACCTCCTACGATGCTAATGCAATACCCTGTGCAACCAAAATTTCTACACCTTCGCCCCTTTTAAGGAAATGCAATACGGTATTCACAGCTGCCAGAATGCTGCCCTGTTCGGGCGAGACAGCATAGGTGATGGCGACGACATCCAGAAACCGCGACAAAGAGCGGCATAGAACGGTTCTGCTCGTATGAATATGAAAGGACCCACCAGGCTGAAACATTTCGGGCTCAAATGAATGTTTCAGTTGAATTTATAATCAAATTTCCAACTGAATTTTTCCTATTTCGCTATTTAGGTTGCGTAGAGCTCACTCTCGAGCGCGAATAAAGATAGTCGTCTCAAGCCGCCGCGGTCGCTGAGTGGTTACGGCGCTCGGCTGCTGGCCCGAAAGACGCGGATTCGATCCCGGCCGCGGCGGTCGAATTTCGATGGAGGCGAAATTCTAGAGGCCCGTGTACTGTGCGGTGTCAGTGCACGTAAAAGAACCCCAGGTGGTCGAAATTTCCGGAGCCTTTCACTACGGTGTCTCTCACAGCCTGAGTCGCTTTGGGACGTTAAACCCCCATAAACCACAAAGATAGTCGTCTGAAGGCGTTCCTAGCAAATTTAAGCTCAGGTATGCCCGGATTCCGTAGCCATCGTTTCAAAATGCGAATACTTAGTAGTACAGACGTGGTATTGAATTTTCCGGTTCCTATTAGGCCAGGTAGAGAGACGTTGGCTGTATTACGAAGGCAATTAGTAATAAGTGCTCGTTCAATGATTTTTGTTTTCATTTTTCACTATTTGCATACCAGTAACGCCACGGGCTGGATCGAGCAATCGCCTTAAAATGAATCTAGATAGTAATGCTAATTCTACCTTATCGCCAAAGACCGCTCTCGTTTATTGAACGTGAGCGGATGCACAGGCACCAATTGTGGAATCATTTCAGGAATATGTTCGTCCGTTTTCTGCATTACATATTAAAAACCTTTTTTTTTACTAACAGCCACTCTACATATGAAAAGGGGCAACTAGAATTCTGGCAACGCAACAAACTTCAACAAAACAATACAGCATTTATGTGAATAAACTAGATTTCGTGCAACCCACTGCACAGGTACACATTTATTTGAGGACAGCGTCCCTCTGCTGTGCCGTACGATTTTACTTTCGCACAGTGAGAAGAAAATTGCCCGAAAAGTGCGCATCGCGTTCACCTGGTAGCAATAGGCTTTCATTATACTGCCCTATGGCTGTTTTGGTGCGTCTTGTTCCTCTGGTATCTAAAACCCACAGACTTGAGCGGCCGCCCTACGGGACAAACGGGGGATCTTTTGTTTATTTTTTATATGTCTTTATTTACGCCGACGGGCCGAAAATTATAGTCACGTGCCATTCAAAAGGCTTCCGGACTCAGCCACTCTATCTTCTCTTTCACCTCTTTTAATTCTTCTTTTCATCTGTAGGGTAGCCATTCGGCCATTATGCACAGTTAACATGTCTGCCTTTCCTTCTTCTCTCTCTCTCTCTCTATCGTTCCTCGAAAAACCTAGGATTGAAAGCGCCTACTACCGCATCCCGTCGCAGCAGTGCTACACGATGGACGTGAACGCAATCCCCCGAGAGGAGCACCCCTTCAAGAAGTGCCCCAATCAGTGGGACTGGGGTGAGTGGACGGCCAGAGCAGTTGGCGCCCTTTCCCCGCGACAACAGGTGACTTTTACTGACGAACGGAATACTTTCACAATAGCCAAATATTCACTAATACGGTTGCTTCCAAGAGGGAACTTCTTAATACATAATGAGAGCCCCAGATTTGGTGAGTTGAACGGGTGTTGTTGTGACAGGCGCGGCTATAGCCTTGTGTAATACTGCTGCCAATTCTTCCACCGTGTAGCGACACTCAGATAATGAATTTAAGTCGAATTTAAGACTACAGGAAGAATAAAAGTTGAAGACAAGACAAACAACCGCCCATGTTTTACAAGTCGACGAGATTAAAGGGATCTAATGTGTGAAACCTGCAGGTAAAACTTTGTAAGTCCTTTTTTTTACTAGCGTTTATAATAGTGACGTAATCGCCGGATTAGGCCACGTTGCATTTCAGGCTTCCCTGAACTGCGCAGCGACGGGCAAAGGCCTCAATGATATCACGTACGGCGTCGCTAAGTTTCCTGCTAAGAAATGGTGGCTTCAAAGAAAAAAACCAACACCACTGAAAAGCGAGTCAGCGAAGCATTGTTTGGTGGCATCGGTCGTCCCACGGCAGCATGTGGACGAACACAGCGGTCGTCCAAAATTTCGACAACAATGATGCTATCACAACTTTCCCCGCCCTTCACTGACACTGTGAAGAGAAGCCTAAAGATCGCGGCGTTTTTAATCGGCGATTACTTCAGCATTTTAAATTCCAGCGCCAAACTACTTGGCATGCTTTACCTAGAAGCTTAATACATTTTAAATTTTGAATCACCTCGAATTCTCGAAACACCATTTCAACTTCCCTTTAACTTTTCGTGTCTAAGTTTTCAGCTTTGCAGCGTCTGCTGGCTTGGAAAACGCGTCTCCATTTACATAACATTGATGCGGTAATTCGCGAGAAATTTATCTCCGCTATTTTTCTTTAGTCTACCTTTTAGGATACCTTTTAGAGTCTGCAGGCAGTGGTTCAGAAAGATTGACAAGTTCTCTGTAGGCGTATTATTGTTCGAAGCGATAGGCCTGCCTGAGATATCTGCTATGAACATGTCCTTTACGGCAATCTTATGAAATTTAGGAAAATTGTTTGTCTGACGGATTTGTAGTAAGACGAAGTTGTAGTCTGTGTTATTAGTTGATAATAGGTCTGCCAGCTTGCTCAAAATTATTTGACAATACAATAAGGTGGGATTGGCATCTAATTTCATACAATGGCAACGGTTGTTGAGTTGCTTGATTGCCTCTTTCTTGTATATTTTTGTGGCTGGCAGGATAAAATGCTACCACCTTTGTCGGCTTTTTTAATGACTATATCGGTTCTAGAATCTAACTGGTTTAAGACAGCCTGTTCTATCGAGGAAATGTTTCTTCACTTTTGATCATGCTTTGTTTTTTTTTGTATAATTTCTCTGGAGACCGATTTAATATACAAGTCTAGTTCGGGACTCTGTTCCGCGTCCGGTGTCCACTTCGGGGGGGGGGGGGGGGGTGCTCTGAGATTGGCGGAATCAAGTTCTTTTCCGTTTGGTGAACACGTGTTGACCACGAGTTATAGGCTGTAGGTAAATCAGAAATCAAGTTTTTCGTATTTTTCGGTGGAGTACTCCTCAATACGCATTAGTCGTGCAAATTCCGTAACATCTCGAAAAAGTTCATACTCGTTGAAATAATTGCTAGTTAAGCAAAATATGTGGCCACGCTTCACAATCTGTTTGTCACTATCATTTAGAGGTTCGTAAAAATCAACTACATTGCTGTCATCGTCCTGCAGTGTCAACAGCACAATTTCTAGCTCTATTCAAACCGAACGGCGATTGTTAAGCTGCCTAGATGTCTCCCTTTCCAGGAGAAGCTTATCTCGAGTACGTTTATGTTGCTGTTTATCGAGAAGCTTAACCTTCCTTCCTCGCCGCAAAATCTGCTAGTGCCTGTCTTTAGTACTCTTTTAGTGATCTGTCGTTTGCGCTAAATAAGATGTAAAGTGAACTTATTACCACAGAACGCGAATGATGTAGTGCCGCATTTTATGCTGTACAAGTGTAGTAGATACAGGATCACTAATCGGCAATGCAGAACTGGAGCTGCACTACAAGTTTTCCAAGCGTGACACGATGCTGCTGCTCCCTCGCTGGGTGTATCCGCTGTTCGTGCATCAAACCGGACTCACCCCTCCCGACCAACTGTCCGCTGTGCAGCTGCTTCCTGGAAAAACAATTCAAGTCACCGTCCAGCAGGCGAGTACCGTCCTATATGGAAAACCAGTGAGCGGTGACTCGATGGGCCTGGCGTTCGAGTTCAAGGCCGTAAGATAAAATATAAGCAGTGTCGGCCGCCATTTCCATACACAGAAGCGAAACGCAAAAATTCCTGTGGTATGTCACTGCAATTAATAGAACCCCGGGTGGTCGAAATTAATCCGGAGCCTAGACTCTACTACGGCAACCCTCATTAGAGTTACTGTATAAGTACCTAGAGTTTTGCGCATGGGCCAAAATATACAGACTCCACGAACCTGAAATTAGGCCTGCTTAGCCTCTTTCAAAGGAGTCGATCATAACACGGATATAGCTGCCGCGGTGGCTCAGTGGTTGTGGCGCTCGGCTGCTGACCGAAAGACGCGGGTTCGATCCCAGCCGCGGCGGTCGAATTTCGATGGGGGCGAAATTCTAGAGGTCCGTGTACTGTGCGATGTCAGTGCATGGTAAAGAACCCCATGTGGTCGAAATTTCCGGAGCCCTTCACTACGGCGTCCCTCATAGCATGAGTCGCTTTGGAACGTTAAACCACCATAAACCATGACACGGATATGTAGCGTTTTTTTTGACGAAACAGTGACAGAACTGCCACTCATTCAAAATAGCTCTCCGTAGATATTCACAAGTATTTATCGCATCTTATCATTCTGCACATACCTAGAACGTCCTGTCAGGGGTGTGCACCAGAACGTCCAGGAAGGGGCAAAACGAACCCTAAAGCTGGGAGTGTTTATTGGTTCACGGGAATGCTTCCTCTTGCTTGTATACTGTTCTTTTCCGTCGCCCATAGTCAGCAAGCGGTGGTTCTGAAGAGATACTTTCTGGCGCAGCTTCGCACCGTCCGGCTGCCTGCTCCTTACAAGAGCAAGTGCACCGACTACGAGCTGCTGGGCTCCTTCAAGGAGTTTAAAGGCCGGCTGAACTACGACGTAAGTGCGGTCGGGCAAATGGTGCCGAAAATCACTCCCCAACGTGTATATACGCACACCCAGCAGAAAAACATGAACGGCAAGCAAGCACTGGGCAATTAATTTCTCTCTCTCTTTCATAAATGCGTCCATGCCACTGATTTACCATCAGAACATCGACGACCTCCCTCGTACACATCACGTAGACTGAATAACAACTACAGCTACACCCATTTATGGTAGTGCCCCCACATGTTTTTAACTTCCCGTCACTCCTGCGTGCAATCCGCCTGTGGGACGATCTTCCGGACTGCATCGCCCTGCAGCGCAATCGCGACATCTTTCACGAACATCTACTCAAATACTTCGTTGATAACGATTAGCACGTCATTTCTTACTCATGATTCATATACGTAAGTTTGTTTTCAGCCACTTGAGACTATTGCCTCGTTGTTTCAGTTTATGTACAGTTGTCCTCAGGTATACCTGAAATGTTTTTGTAGCGATAGCTACATTACGCTAGAATTTCGAGCCTTCAGCGTGACCAAAGCGAAACCGCAGCCATTTTTTTGCATTTGTATGACACTTTGTGCATTTCCCCTTTTTTTGTTCCAAGACATATAGTTGTCTTGTACTTCATGTCACTTCTTGTAAATTTTGATATTTTTAATTTAGGCTTCCCAGTTTTTGGTGTGTTTTGCTGTTCTAGTGCTTTTGATTTCTAACATGCTTTGTACAAACTTTTGTATTTGACTCCATTTATACAACGTCGCTTTTGAGGCTTCTAAGGTATATGTATATGTAAGGTATATATTTCATCAAACACTCCACGCGCCGCGCAAATAAGGAAAAAAAATTTTATTTTTAAAAGCAAGTACGAGCCTTCAGAAAGCATAAACATCCATTCCTTCACTGTCTCCTATTGGTTCCTTCTTCACTGTCTCCTGCTGCCAGCTGTGCGTCCATAAGTGCAGCATGGAGCTGGAGGTGATTCATTGCGGCTGCGTCCAGTCTGCTTACGAGTTCACGGCTAGCTACCCCTCCCCAACGTGCGACCTCAACGAATCAGGTGAGAATCGCCAAGCTCCAAAAACCCACGTCCAACCGTCTGCACCAGTTTGCCACCTTGGCTTTATTTTTAGCCTCGTCAACTACAAAGAGCTTTCATGGATTTGTTATCCTCAGACAAAGACGAGTCCTCTTGCTAAGCACACAGGTGCTCCGCCCTCAATCCTTCTTCACTTTAGTTTGGCCTGGCAGTATTTAAGTTGTTTCATTGTACCTTGAAAGAATAATTACGGTTACAGCTGATGTCAGCGATCTTGTTTCAACGGGAATAAATCAACAACGTCACTTTCCCGCGGTTTCTTGAAGGAATCCCATGCTATGGTGAGGTGACTTACTAGGAGTCAAAAAATGTGCAGTGGCTTAACTTGGCTAACCCTGGAATTCAGCGAAAAGCAAGCACGCTTGCTAAGCGTCTGAGGCTCGTCCATGGCAGCTCCGCTACCTGCTCGCGACAGCCGTTCTACACATACCTACATGACCACGTGGCTGTGATGTGGTAGCACATGGTCTTACGATACCCCCCTCGGATATCATCACAAGGCTTCACATCACCTCATCGGATGTTCTTAAGGTCGAAGGTCAACCCGAAGGTCACCCAATGTCAAAGGTCAACTAAATGCCATGGGTAAAGGTCAGGGGAGAAGGGTTTGACACCATTACTTACCACATATTGTCATACACGGCTATCCTTGGTTGGGCTGAAAGGTCGTTGTGCTGCCTACCCGAAGACTGCTTTACCTAGTGTAGTGAAGATTTTCACTTCAAAACTCTAACCGAATGTATACACGCCAAATTCACGATCCAAATTATGCGACGCACATGCGACCGTACCTTTTGTAACAAGCAAGTGATCTCGGCCTCATTTTTCGAAGGGCAAAGCAAATAAAAGTGCTGCAGGATTTGGTTTTTAACAGTTTATTTGAGCTGTTACGCAATAACCGAAGATCCAATCAAATGAGTATGATGATGATGATGATGACGAGGAGTGGGAGGAGGATGTAGGCTTTTTCCGTCACCCGTCCGGACATTTAGAGCGTCTGTGGGGTTGATGACTATACTGATCAAAAGCAAATTCTGTGGCATGCAGACTTCGCCAATTCTGCAGCCGCCGCGGTCGGGTTCGAATCCGGGAACTTTAGATCAGTAGCCGAGCACCCTCAGCGGTTAGGGCGCTCGCGGCTTGGCAACTAACTCGGAGTTGCCCGGTTCGAACCCGATCGCGTTGGCTGCGTTTCGATGGCGGCGAAACGCTAAGGCGCCTGTGTGCTGTGCGATGTCAGTGCACGTTTAAGATCCCCAGGCGGTCGAAATTATTCCGGAGCCCTGCACTATGGCACCTCTTTATTCTTTTCTTCTTTTACTCCCTCCTTCATCTCTCTCCCTTACGGCGCGGTTCAGGTGTCCGCCGATATGTGAGACAGATACTGCGCCATTTCCTTTCTCCAAAAACTAATTTTCATTTTTTTCACTTTCATCTGAGCGGAATGTTTTATTCGGCGCTGTTTCCAGATCGTGTTATAATTTCGGGCCACCGAGGTGGCTCAGTGGTTGTGGTGCTCGGCTGCTGAGCCGAAAGACGTGGGTTCGATCCTGGTCGCGACGGTTAAATTTCGATGGAGGCGAAATTCTCGAGGCCGGTGTATTATGCGATGTCAGTGCACGTTAAAGAACCTAAAAGGTCGAAATTCCGGAGCCCTTCACTACGGCGTCCCTGATAGCCTGAGTCGCTTTGGGACGTTAAACACCCATAAGCCCAGAAGAGTGGAGAGTTGGGCTTGTTGGTTTACGATCATGTTGTGAGCGCCTGTGTTGTGTTCTCGCTCCGTCCTGTGTTAGCACTGTTCCCAACATGACCCATAAGCCAAATCGTGTTATATATTCTTCCTTCCCCCTCTCCTATACGTAGGTTAAAACTACGTGGCGTAATATGAGTATATACCTTACTTGTGTGCTAGTATATTACAATCACTCAACTGCTTCCGTTCCTTCTTTGCAGAAAATTGCAAAGCCACTCTCGCCGCTAATGACACCTACGCTAAATGCGAGCGCATTTGCGGTCTGCCTTGCGAGTGAGTGCACAACTTTCAGTTTTAATTTTCACCTACTTCACGCTGCTGTAGCGTTTAGCATCTTGCTGCGAGCGCTATTCCTAATTTTGAAACAGTGTTGGCGCCACTGAAGTTCGTATAAAGTGCCTCTTGTCCTGGAATCAAATGCACGACTTAATCTCTCCCGATTCGAAATATCGAGTTGTGCCATTTGGGCCTTACTGAGCATTGCAGTAGAAACAGCGCAAAAGCGACAGCCATAAGGAAAGGGGACACATCTCTCCTGCATTGTGTCAGCTTCCTTTAACTCTGTCTCGTCGCTCCTGCTTGGTAACCCCAGAAACTTCATCTGTCAGGACACGGGGTTCCTTTGACCAACAATGAGGACAAATGTACAAACGGTAAGGTGCTTCGACATCCTTACGGAAGCCTTTTTCGCTGTAGAAATGAAAGACATGAAGGAGCAAATTAAATTGCTAGACACATTATTTCAGTTGCGTGTTTTTTTTCTTTCAAATGATGTATAGACATTAGAATGCATGGATCACCGCGTGGTATTCCCTTTCGATGGCTAAATAATTTATACTATAATTTCATTTTGTTACCGCTTCGGCTTTGGCTTCATCAACCGAACGATGGCTGTGATGTGTAGTTGGCCTTTAGGTCACGTGAGGCAAGAAAAAAACTGCAGTGCAATCTCTGATACATAGTTTTAGTCACCTGCAATACTTAAGCGAAGAGCTAGAATGTCAACAAACGACGTGTCAGCATAATTTTGACATTTTCTTTATGTCCGTCACGTAACCTCAAGGTCAACTACACGTCGCAGCTGTCATTCAATTGATGGAACCGAAGCAGCGTCAAGGAGAAAGTCAATTATAAATTATTCAGTGGTCGTAGGGCGGTCATCACGGGGTGATTCATGTATATATCGTATAACGCCTTATTTGAAATAAGAAATTACGCTAGCAAAAATTTAGAGCCGTTGCAGGTAAATTCTTCACATCGGAAGGAGCTGTCGTTGCTGCGAGTTCTTTCCGCAGTTTGGGTTACTAGCGTGGTGTTCGGCTTTGTCGCTGGTAATCACGGTGGGGGTTGGCTTTAAAGAACTAACGTCACTGTCGATGGGCTTCCTCGCCGTAATACTTTTACTGCGGAGCTAAAGCGTTTGCGTTAAGTGCTGCTTGTAGTTGGCGAGATGCCGTCGTTCGACCTACTTTGTTTTCATTAAAAACCTTTTTCACAGAGAAAATAATACCGGCTGCCTTGCTGCCTTGAAATTTCTTTCCTCATTTTCAGGGAGATTCATTACGACGTCCGCATATCGGGGATATCAGATGAACAGGTTCGTATTTCTAGTGCTATAAACTGAATACCATACAAAGGTTCGCCCCCCCCCCCCCTCCCACTCCCCCACCCCCAAAAAAATGGTAAAGTGCAAAGTGTGCCAAGAGAAATGTCGTGTTTGGTTTTGCCACAACGGTACAAACGGATAAAGAAGAAAAGGTGGCGAAGATGTGTAAAATGTTTGAAGCCGGTCTAATCATATATGTCATTATATCCGTACCTTGGTGTATCGTGGAAGAATAAGTGCACCTGAACCTTTTACTAAGCCTCTAACTACAGTTTTGCTTTTTGTGTAAGCGGGTTCTGTTCTACTATTCGTTCTATCCCGCTTTAGCTACATGTCGTAATGGCCAAATAGGACAGAACCTTCTAACAAGCAGATAACTATATATTAAACAAAGTAGCGGCCAGGTGACAGAAACAAGAAATGAAACAAATTTCTTAACATATATTAGGTGCACTTGACAGGCGTCAAATATGACTCACCTGCTAGTAATGTCAAAACCATATACTACACTAATCGACTGTATCGTTTCATGACTGGCCGAAGTGAAACGTCGACGCGGCCAGGGAACAGTGAACAGTGAACGAACGGTTTTATTCAGTGAGTCTTTTTATAGCGCACTCGGTGCGTAAGAGGGTGAGTGCATTATCGTGCATCAGAGAGCGGCGTGCTCCCCATAGCTTGGCCGCTGGTTAGTGCGCATGCGTACGTCACCGACTGAAGATCCGATACATCGACAGCGAACGTATCAGAACATGCGTGAATTTTGTGCGGCATATTAGCAGTTAGCCAAGTGCGGTGATAAAAATGACTGATTTTCTGCTTTTCAGCTCCGTGATAAGTAATTTCCGCTTACACTTTTTTTTTTTCCAGGGTCCCCCGCTGGAAGCAAAGTAGGTTGGCCAGGCTTCAAGTAAACAGTTTCCTTGCTTCTGCTTTCTTTCAATTTTCTTTTTTTTCGTTAAAGATTTCTTTTTGTGCGTGTAGCACTCGTTTTATAAACTCTCGAGGTACTCGTTTTCTAGAGCAGGTGACTCGGCACGAGCTGGTGATGAAAGCAAGCGCATCAACAAGCCGTTTCCATTTACGTAATCATCCCCCTTTTATGGCCTGAGGCGACGAGAAAGGAACAATACAGAAAGGGCCGTTGTGGGCAGGTTGCCTGATATAGTTCAGTGTGCGAGATACGTTCTAAGTCAGCTGCTTTTCAGTCGGGTTCGTTCGGTAATGCCACTCTGCTATCTTTTTCCCTAATTTTTTTCGTAACTGAAGAAGCCTCGTTTGTATAAACCCGTCCACTGAGGTGCCAGGTCTACCCAGCTCTGCTTGTCCACTTATACATGCACTTTGTTACGCTATTCAAGTGGCTTTAGTTAATTATTACAGTGGTTTCAAAGTGATGTGACCTGAACCAAGCTCGGTGCCACTCGCTATAGCAGCAAGGTGAGCCCGACCGACTCAACCACGACAGACTTGAGGTTCAGGTTTATTTTCCTTCAGAGATGAAAGAGGGAAATGCGACAAAAGGCGGTAAAGCCTGACAAGGTTACAGTTTCCCAAAACAGTCGATACAGCAGTGAGCAACACAGAAATAACAAATATTAACGTAGTAGTTAACAAGTATTGTATTGTAACAAATATTAACTTGACTCACTTTTCCTACGTGACGCGTTAAAAAGCCAGGGGAATGCCAAAGCCGATCCTTAATGTACGCATTCTTGGGCTACCCTCTGGAACAAAAGCTGTGTGTGCGTTTGCGTGCGTGCGTGCGTGCATGTGCGTGTGTGCGTACGTGCGTGGGCGTGCGTGTGCAGCTACGCTTCGATAAAGCCGCGCCGTTATAACAAGCTTGACTACTTTCGTTCGCTGTCTTCCTTGCCCCCACCTCTGCTGTTTGGGCCTGCGGTGTCACAGAGAAAAGTTCACGCTGAAGCTGCGCTACCGGTCGGACATCGAGGAGCTGGTGCTCTACCAGCCGACGCTAACGGTTGAGTATATTATAATTTATAAAAGTCCCCTCCTTAAGGGCGCATGTGCGCGTATAATCCAAAGGAAACCCGATGGAATGAAGCAATGCCTGACGAAATAAAAATAACGCTACTGACTCGTACTTGGCTGGGCAGCCTTCGAACTCATGCAGCTTGTTTCACTTTTTCTCTAGTTTAGTAATTTCTTTAAAACATCCGCGGCAGTGTATCATCGCTCAAGCGGTGCAACACTTTTCAAGCGCCAGTTTGTGTCAAGGACAATCAAAGGGAGAATTCGCCAAGCAGTTTGTACGTTTGGTAAATGTTGTCGCTTGTTTAGCGAACAGTTCCTCGTATTCATATTTTTTGTCTTAGTGCGTAAAAATACACCCTTTATAAACTTGTAAGAAACAATATATATGTCCTCCTCTTATTGTGCAGGATGTTACTGCCGTAGTTTTCGGCGCGGTTATCACTAAGGAATGTCGTTTACCTTGGTCGTAAATACTTTATTTGGGCATGGTACTGATACGCTGCTTGTGCACACGAGACGAAGTGGGAATATACGCTTCACACGGGGGACGTTGAATAAATCAGTGGGTAATATTCGTTAATAAACTATTTATTTTAATATTTATTAGAACTTTCTAGAAATGTTCCCAAATAGCGCTCCAGGCCCCTCTGAGTTGTTCAGTACTGAAAATATTTAGGCGGGAGAAAGACAGGAAGAAGCGACAGCCTCCCACCCTCTTCAAACGAGAATTTTTTTTGTGTGTGAAAAACCCTATTTGCCCAGATTTTTCTCAGTGATGGAAGCTTGAGAAATGCATGGCGCGAATAGGGAGACTACCGCAATTCACGCTTCGCCCGCTATTGTAAAAATCTGAAGAAATACATATAAGTCTAAAATAAATGTGAGAGGAAACCCGCATCGAACCAGAGGTCATCGCCAGCAAAAAAAACAAAAACAATTCAGTATGAAAGAAAAGGAGCCAACGGCAAATAGTAAATTTAAGAAAAACCGATTACAACAAGGAAAACGCGCAAATAACGGCCGGACAAAGCTGATTTGTAGGAACCCCCCACACATCCAGGTATAACATAAAATCCACCCGTGTATGGATGGCCCACTAATCGTATAGAACGGACATACAAAAGTGCGCATCACAATGAGACTAAGACATCACAAAAGACCGTAGTGCTACCCCTGGAGAAAAAAAGAAACGGTTGTGACAAGGGTACAAGAACAAAAAAGAGTAAAAAAATCTTTGCAGCGAGTCTACTCGGTATCGATAATGTAAGCTCGAAATAGCCAGGAGACATCGTCAGTCAAGCGCATTTCTTTCTCTTCGAGCTTCAAAGCTTTTGGCGCAATAAAGAAAACGGACTTTTCTGCTCTTGAGCGTCGAGGTGGCGGGTGACGTTGCGTTTCCTTCCGTCTTCGCTGTGCAGTCGGTCGAGCTGCTGGCGTACGCTGGCGCCTACCTGGGCATCTGGCTGGGCGCGTCGGCACTCGCATTCCTCTTGGACTTGTACGGCAAAGTCGGGGTGCACAAGTGAGTCCCGATTCCCGCTGTTTGCGGCTCCTCTCGGACGTCGTCGACTGAAAGGTGTATTCCAATCGGCAATCTGGAGCAGCTCTTTGACTCCGCAAAGGTGAAAGATGTCCGCGGAATCCGGAGACTGCACCATCGCGGTGCAATCAGAACTCAGGAGTGGAACCCAAATCGCCCATTGGAACACGCTCTTGAGTTTCGCGGAGCAAGAAAACTTGCTCCTCATCGCCGATTGGAGTACGCCATAAGTATTGAATCATATGCATTTACCCTTAACAGTTTTCTGATGGATGTCCGTTGTACAATATCCGATGCAACCTCGAAAGGCGAGGGTGGATCTAATCATAGAAAGGAGAAGAGGTGTGCCCCGGGAGGAGAAAGCAAGCTGAAAGCAAGCAATAATGCAGGCTGGGAACGATCAAGTGCAGAGAGAGGGAGAGAGAGAGAGAGTAATAAATGTTGTCCTCGAGAAAGGGAAGACAACCGTGAGTGGAGAGGTCTCTCTCTTACAGCGGTACTTAGTGGAACAACTTTAGAATAATTATCTTTTGAGCTCTAATTACAATTTCCCTTCTAGTAAGAGCTCACTAAGATCCTATAGGCTGTAAGCACCGATAAATTTTGGTGATACTGAAGGGCACGCCAGATATTGTATTTCTTTTGAATCGCGCTGCTGATGAGTATATTCTTCCCATTATTCGCGGGAAAAAATTTGTGCGGTTCGCAGAGTCACGATTGAGTAAATTTGTGACAAAAAGCGAATAAAATGAAAAGTTGTTTACTCGTTTGTCCCGAACAGTTAACAGAACAATATAAATGTGTTTTGTTTACAGAAATAAAATCGAAAAAACGTTCAGCGATATTTGGACGAAGGGCAGCCGAAGCATGGGGTAAGTGCGGTGAACCTTTGAATTTGAAGCTATAAATACGCATACCTTTACTGCTGACTATGCGCTAGGCGGAAGCGGTACGAATGCCCAGAACTGGAATAAATAAAATTAAAGGAAAGTTGTGAGAATGAGACCGTTTAAGTGATGTTTCGGAACGACTCCCGCACGCAGAAATATTTTATTGCACATAATGCAACAAGGAACAAAATTATATGTTATAGTTCTTAAACTAGCAGTCGTATAGAAATAGCTGCATTTTTTTCATTACCTTTGTAGTGGTCTATAATAAAAAGAGGCATTATCGCTTGAAAACAACAAAAAGAGTGGCTATGCCACTGAAGAAACAAGTGACGAAAAGACTGTGTATCAGAAGGCTAATTTTTCATCGTCCTACTTACCGTTCGAAATTAAGCGCCTTAAATACAGCATTTATTTGAGCACAGCAGCGTTATAACCGCAGGTTTTACTATTTTTTAGTTTAAGCGCTTCTTGTGTTTCAGGCTGGTGAAATTTTCACTTGTTATTGAATGAAAATACTCCCATTTTTAAGCAGCCGCCTTCGGCACCTTCCGTCGTTCGTCAGCACCGCAAAAAAAGCGTGATTTTTTATCATTTTTCTTTCCCTAATTAACGTTTCATTTTAAGTGCCGCGATTAAGCTAATAAAATCGAATCAACGCTCAAAGCAATCAAGCCGAGAATTACCTGACAGTTCCTGACAACCTTTCGGAAGCTTCTTACAGCGCTGCTGTTTATGCAAAGGCTCGCGGGCATTGTGTATGTCGTCGTCGTCTTCATTAGCAGTAACCTGAGACAAGCATTTCTAGCTTCCTTGGTTGTCGCTATGTGGCGCATGGTTTTGAACATACAAGAATGGCGCGTTGACGTCATCCTTGACGTAAGAAAGAAAAGAATGACTGAGTGGCTGCAGAACAGCGTGATAGGTCGATAGGCTTCAGCGGGATTGGCTGGACTCTGTCGCCAATTCCTGGTAATGAGCAGTAGTAGTCAAAAAGCATGTGTTTAATCAAGTGTGACCGGGTAGAAGAGGGCAGGAGGCGGGGCAGGGACCCCGCACGTGCTGCAACTTTCTGTGCGTAAGCCCTATCGCATGCCAGCTAGCGCTGATTTTCTGCATTACAAGTTCTCTAATCATCATTCAATCTATATTTTCTATTTCTTTAAACAAACTGGATATAGCGTGTTAAACGCAGGTGAAAACATTTTTCGTTTTATGCTTGCTTTAGCTATATATGTTAAAGAACTTCCTTCGCTTTTTTTTTTTTTTACGGCAGGTTGAAGAAGAAAGAACGGTGGACAGACCGAGTGATTGTCATCCGCTAGACGTTCCACAACTTAGATTGCTCCATCGCAGGACGTCTGCATATTTCTATCTTAAAAAGACGCAAAGAGAGCACGACACAATTAACGCTTATCAGACTCCAGTGGACCAAGCTCAGAACCACAATGCATGCCTACTAGAGATAAACAAAGCTATTCTTGTGTCTTGGAGAAGTATTTGTTTATAGGCGAAGATTCTCATAAGGCCGCGTCACTTTTTTCCGTTCGACCTCCTTTCTTCCAGCTTTCTTTTCATACCTGCATTTCGCGGTTCAGAAGTCCGCCTTATGAGCGACAGTTACAGCGTCTTTCCTCTCTGCGCAACAACCTTTATTCTCCTCTTCCTCACACCTGCGATAGTGCTAACATGCTCCTTTTTCCATCGTTGCCAGGCTAAGGTTAAAATTGAAGTTGCCGTCGCCGGCTAAAAGCGAGACTATATAGGTATAGCCCTGATATTGCTGCTGGCAATTCTTCAGCTGTAGATCACACTTAATATAAAAAGAGATATCATTTCTTGTAAATTAGCTGGCTTTGACGAATTGTAAGTGACAACCAAAAGGAAGCCTTCAAAGCGCCGCAACTAACCTGGTGGTTGCTGTGCCACAGTTTCGTCGTTTTGTCAGAGCGAATTATTCAAACATTGACGAAAAACAGGCATAGCGATTATTGTGGCATCACCTGATATTTTTACGTCATTGCCATTCGAAGTATCTCAGGGAATGAATCGCAGCGCATGGATATGGCGCGTAAATAGGTGAAGCGATTGACATAAAAAAAAACTGAATTAGTAATCAGTTTCGTAAAAAGCTACAAGTTTAAGATAAATGTTGTGAGGCATGCTCTAGGTTTAGGGAATATATTATCCTAGACCACGTAGCGGTAGTAGATCCGGGCAATGAGAAAAGAAATAGTAACTAAGTAACAGTAGGTCTGAGCGTTCTTGGCAGGACCATTCAAGGTGTGAACAGCAGCTTACCAATACCCTCCAAAGTGTACAACCAATGTAACGTGCAATTACTGTTCGTGAAGCTACAACTATAGGAGGTCACTGAAAAGGCTAGAATTAAGGCTTACTTCTGTGGGGGTGTTAATTGGGACTACTGGGCCCGTACCGCCTACTTCTATCCGTGCCTGTCGCGCTGTGCGCATTAATTAATAAAACGAAGACATCACAGCAAGATATGGAAAAAAAATGTGGTAATGTGAACAAGCAGAAACAGAGCAGCGCAGATTAGAAACAAACGCCAGTTAATGATATCCCTGTGGAAACTAAGGATATGTTCTTAATTGGGCAGGACATGTAATGCCGATAAGAGGAAACCGATGGTCGGTTACAGTGACAGAGCAGACGGCGAGAGAAGGTGAACACTGATTAGGCGCCGTTAAGATCAAGATTGCAAAGTTTGCTATGATAGGATGACCGCAGCTGACCCAAAAACAGGCAGTCCAATAGGAAAAGCCTTTGTCTTGCAATAGGCTTAACCTGGTTCCTACCGCTCTTCTTCTCGTAAGTTCAATAAAGTCATATGAAGAAAGGTTTCACAGTTCTTTTCCAGTTTTTTTTTCCTGGAGCAGCGGACATGCTCGCTTTTCCGGAAACTCATTCACCATTGAATGCAACCCATTGAGGAACCTGCATTCACTGTTTTCAAATGTCGTTTAAGCCCGGGATTGTTACTTCGTCGTGTCCGAAGCCCCTTGCTTTGCAGAAACGAAGTTCAAATCAATGAAACAAGCGAGTTTCGCTGCCTGCAGAACAAATGACCTGCTCTTTGAGCGAAGCACTAAATTTAGAATCTCCGCACACAGTTGTTCTCAGCGAAAGCGGCATGTATTCAAGTGCGGGGCAAAAGAGGCCTGCGACGGGCAATCGATGCGAATTCAACTTCAGATTAAAGTTCAAGTAATCGACTTAGGTAGTCAGAAAACAATTGTTACATATCTTTTGAAACATTAGTTCCGCACGCGAGTTCATCTGGACAACCAAAGGCTCCGCTGTTCAGCAGACAGACACTGTTAATGCTACCAAAGTGGACCGCGAACATAGCAGCCATCGTGGCCAAAAAGCGGAGGTTCTTTGGAAAGCTCGCCAATGGCCCTGTTGGAAGAAGACCGCTCTCCCCTCGGCGGCGAACCCGGGACCAATGAATAAAGTGATTTATTCCAATAGCCTGAACGTGACTCCTGTGTTTCATATCCCACAGATCGGCTCAAGCCATGATGGTCATTAGGGCCGGGAACTGGTGCTACCTGAATTACTGATGACGTTGCTTGACCTGTTCGCCCGGTGCCCACGGTGTGTATTGTCGGCGCGCGCCTTGAACTCGTCCTTGACCGAGTTAATGTCACCATGCACCGCTTCTGCACTTTCGGATGTCCCAACAAATGCTAATGTCCCGTACTTGAAACTTATAGTTGATAAAGGCAGCCTGGTAATAGGGGTACCGAACAAAGGCAAACTAGATTAATTGCATAAGTGCGTCTACATGGCTTGTGCATTGCCAGACAAGAAGAGAGGGAGGCTTGGCTCTGCCGCTCTTTATACAAAGTTCGGTAGGTGGCTTGGTGAATGGCCATGGTTGCCTGATGAATACTTGGAAATAGGCTAAGCGCAGTCGAACATGACACTTATAGTAAGCAGAAAGAAACTTTCTGCCAACCTGGGCGGCAAGGGAGATTCAGCCGGTTGAAAAGCTTTGCTGCATAAAAATTGCTGAAACCAGTTTTGAGCTTTCATCGTCGACACGGCTTTTCGAAGAACGAAGAAAGCATCATGAAAAAGTTTACCGCGAGCCTCACCACGCCAAAATGGAATTTCTGTCTAATATTCGCACTACAAGAGTGCCTTGGAGGAACGGGGCGTGGTAAACCCCTGAAGCGTCGGCAGGCCTTGTTTTTCAGAAGTTTCACTAGAACATGACAGAAAGCGTCAGCATGGGACTTATGGCAAAGTGAAAATGTCAACAGGAGAATGCGCTCTCCGTGAAGAGGAAAATGGTAGATTGTCGAAGCTATTCAGGTGTATTTGAAAAATAGAGATAAATTTGGTTCTGCATAGAACGCCGGTGCACTTTGATGCGTTCAACGGAACGCTGGTTGTGCTCAATGCAACGCGCGGTCGCCCGTGCACAGCCAAAGCTCCCGGCCGGGCAAGGTAATAATAAAACATTGATACCCGCGTTTTGTCTTATATCACCGCAGCTTTCACTATAGACAATCTGTTCAGCAGTGTTGAACCCCGCTAAGTCTATCTTGTTAAAGTTAGTTTTAGTTGTAGCATTACTTCCCGAGCTTTGTTGCCTTGTAGCTCCGTGAGAGTACTACCTCTAGCTATTTTCTTCTACCTCTTGAAGCGCAGTCGTCTTGTGCTGGAGGCGCGTACTCATTGGGGTGTTTAACGGATCGGGATGACACGATCAGTCCAGCGTTGTTTCTTCTTCAACCTGCAATCAGAAAAGAACGCCCGTGAGCGCGCAGCTGCACAGACGCGCCGGGATGTGTAATTTATGGATTCCGGGTTGTTACGCGATGTACACTCTAAACAAAAGGAGTAAAAAGGGTGTAAAATGTCCTCTAGCGCACATCCTTTTACAAAAGGGTGTGCTCTAGAGGACAGTTTACTTTCTTTTAACCCCCAAATAGGTGTATTTGTGTTTAGAGTGTAGGGTATGTAAGAGGTGTGTAATCTATGGATTCTGGGTTGTTACGCATCACTAGATTACGCACTTCTTACATCCCCTACATCACGTATTATACGCGTTTTTTTATTTCAACTGTCACTTTAAACTGGAAATTCTGCTTTACACGATTCTGGGTTGTTACGCATCTCTAGACTACGCATCTCTTACATCCCCTACATCACGTATTATACGCGTTTTTTTATTTCAACTGTCACTTTAAACTGGAAATTCTGCTTTACACGATTCTGGGTTGTTACGCATCTCTAGACTACGCATCTCTTACATCCCCTACATCACGTATTATACGCGTTTTTTTATTTCAACTGTCACTTTAAAATGAAAATTCTGCTTTACACGCAACCATGCACGCCCCTATGTACCGACTGAAAAGGGCATTTCATGCGAATAAAAAAAAATATTGGGGAGGGGGCAGGGAAAGTTCAAGTGATTGCTCTTTCATTACGAGCGTGATGAGCTAATTTTTTTAAAGGTCACTCAGTGCCTATGGAGCGGGCTACTTGTGGTCTCTCCATCAAGGAGGCGAGTGAGGACAATAATAGTGTAAGTCGCGTTCCTATATATTACCAAAAATCTTTGCGCGTAATGAGTGGTGGAGCTATGCAAAATCTTTGCTTCGTTATTGAGTTGTGCACTCTTCGCACTTCGGGCAGGACTTCCGGCAGCGAAGAAAAAAAAAAACATCAAGCATAGACGCCTACCCAATGCTCCGGCCCTTGAATGTGCAGATTTTGCTGAGCGTTTTCTCCAATGTCCTCCTGCGAGATTAAAAAGAAACATGTATTTTCTTCCCAGAACCCTTCCCTTCAAAGACACTTCGTGCTTTAGCTATCATTTAGCATGGCTTACTGAACAGAACATTTCCAAACACTCAAGACCTCTGATTATTCGTGAGCTAACTTCTATTTATCAGAGTAAGATATTTAATAGATGAGAGCAAAAGCTTTCCATACTACCAGTTAGGTGCAGACAGGCCATACTCTGTTTCAAAATATGTGGGTACAGAAGTTGGCGCTAAAGCTGTCGCCTTTCGATTAGGAGCCCAAATACCCAAGAAGCGACTGGTGATTGGCTTATGACAGTCTCTTTCGGATACGGCTAAAAAAGAGCAAGTCAGTCATGTGCCGTTCGAACTCGCGCGCAGCTCGAGATATCGGCTGCTGATTGGCTGGCCCCAGAAAACAGGTTAGCTGGTTTTTGCGAGCCGAGATAGGTGACACCTCGTAGCGGAAGGGTGCCTGCGTCGAAATGCGACCGCCGCGGCCGCTACCGAACGCGAATGCAATCGTGCTCAGCTGTCAAACGTTTCAGTCACTGTGATTTCTGGACATGTCATCCAGACTCACTTTAAGCTTCCGCTGTAGTTGCAACGAAGTGAAAAGCCGAACGTGATTAGGGTCAGAAAAAGTTTCTGAATGTTAAAAAGGCTCGAAAAAAAAGTTGCAAAGTTCTCGACCTACCCTAAGTAGAAGCGATAGCGGTGCAGGCCTCCATGAGCCGAAATTGCGCCTACTCCAATTCCCAATGCTGGTTAACACGACCTTTGGCGTCGCAACCTCGAAAGCGCCCATGCCCCAACGTACATATCCCTTTCGGCTAACGTTCACGGAGATAATAACGTGACGTTTGGTAAACTAGTGAGCTGTTGGCTTCGGCACACGGCACGCAGATATTTGGCCCAGAGGAAGCTTTCTGTGGAGAGACCATTTAAAAACTTGGCGTGCGGTACTGTTCAAAGCACCTGCCTTTATGAGTGAGTCACTTACCGTGTCGAAAGAGTTAGTACGCACCTGTGTGCCTTGATCTTTCCGTTCAAGTCCAGGAGGAATCCGAGTGCGGACGCACCGAGCCATATGCCCAGGTAGCCGCCAGCATACGCGAGCAACTCGATCCTCTGCGAAGTGCGTACACGAAGTGTCATTTAAGTACCTCAGGTTTGAAGGCCCTTTTCTTTATTCCGAATTAAGTTACTCCGCTTTATGGGCAAAAAACTTTCACGAGCTATCAATGCGATTCCTGCGGCACAGTATGCGCTAGCACGTGGCTCATCGTGTACACATGTTCTCCAGGTGCCGTGCATCCTTCGTGGAATCCAGGTATCTGGCAGGGGGGGGGGGGGGGGTGGTACCTGCTCCCCTCTCCATTTATGCCCTCTCCACACTCCCCCTTTTAAGTTACAAAAAATAAATATTTATTCTAGTTAAGAGCAGCCATGAAAAATTTTTAGTGGCGCACTTCGTTATACTATGAGAGAGTAATTTAAGCCAGCTAATTAAAACACAACACTTTTTTTCACAAGTCTAAGGCGAGAAATAGAAAACAAACACAGGAACAAAATGAATCACAAAACCAACGAAACAAAAGAGCAACAGATCAAGAAGAAAAGAAGCGAAATGGAAACGCAAAGACTGAGACTGCCTATTGCTTCTCTGCTTTTTGAGTTACGTTTTTATCGCGGCCCTGTAGAGCTAATTGACCTCAGCTCTGTGTAGTTATGATCATAGAGTAAGCCTTTACTCAACTGTTAGCGTCGGCTGGTAGAGCACCAGCTCCTCGATGTCCGACCTGTAGCGCAGCTTCAGCGTGAACAACTTTCCTCTGCACCCAAAGTCAAGATGAGCGAGCAGCCATAGCAATCAATAAAGAGAGCACACACAGGAAATGAATTCATCACCAACTTTCTTAACCTACCAAAAGTGTTCGATCTGAGAATTAGCAGTCGTAATTTTCGTCGGCGGCAAAGTGAAATGCACCTCAGCAGACCTCTGTGTCAGCAATTGTCTTCTATATGTTCATGCTCAGTATTTTCACATACGCGCGTACAGCTCCATAAACGTGCGTTTATCAGGTCGCTTTTCCGCCAGAGAGACCTGGCGAGAACAGAAATACGCCAGCCTGCATACCTCCAGGAACGCGTAAGATCACTTCTGTAATGTTTGCTGCCGTACGTCCTTTCCTGGGGAAATTTCAAATGCGACATCAATTAACTATCGTTTGCTAATGCAGACCACTACACTGCTACCGCGTATCTTTTACAATCAAGCGGTTGTAAAAGCGCTTGTGTATCGTTTACAACCATGCCATGAACTAGTTTTAATGAGACAATAAATGCGTGTAGGAAAAACTCCATCCATGATATTACATCCACTTTCACGCGTTACCAAGGCGAACGCAAAGTGACGCACCTTGTAGGTTGCGCAGGGCCCTGTAAATAGACAGATGTGCGATTAATATGGGAAGCGAAGTTACGTTGCTAAATATCGGCCACATAAGAGACTGAATCATATCATGCATGGTGGTCTACTATCTATCAGCGTTGGGTTTTAAAATACAGGCGGATAATCGACCATTTAAAACAAATCAAATCAGGTCACATAAGCGACCATTACGTATAATGACAAATTGACAATAAGTGTATACCTACGGCTATACGATGAACGAGGACTCCTCGAACACATTGTAATTTTTGACAAACAGGCTGTACAGCGACTAAAACATGTAAGTTCAGATTAATAATGACACCACTTGAGCACCCTTCTGTATTCTGTTTCACGACGTGTTAACGAGAAAGTTTTTCCAGCCAATCAGGAAGCAGATCGTGCTTACGCAGTGCAACACTGCGCGGTGTTTCGTTTCAAGACGGAGCGTCGACAGGAAGGAAAATCAATCAGCTGGTCCAACGCGACCTGTTAAGAGCATTGTATTTGATTAAATTAGTGAGCACTAAAAATTATGAACAGCAAGGGGGTGCCTCCATGGGCATATTTTTTCTTTCGCAGTCCTGGCCGCATGAGTAGTTTAGCAGTTTGCACTCCAGTGCATGCCCACAAAATTGTGAGATCTAACATGAAATCACGCGTCTATACTGCGAGATGGTGGTGTCATTATTGTTGATGCCCCCGACTTTACGTATTTTCTTCGTATTGTAAGCATCCGGATTGTTCTAGCATTGAAACACCTTTACGTGATCTTTCTCTGTTGCTAAATGCCTGGTGCATAAGAGTGTAAAGGAATACAAACCTGTTCATCGGAAATTGCGGATATACGGACGTCGTAATGAATCTGCCTGGAAAGATGAAATAAGCCGATTAGTATAAACATGGGATTATTATCTGAGTAGAAAATGAATTTTAGTTCAGTTCAGTTAAGTTTTATTACAGCCACGTACAATGGCCGAGGAGGCGGAAAAGAGGCTGCGAACGCGTCTTGACTATGCTCCTATCTAATAGTAAATAGGTATACAGTAAAAAATGGCTTAATGGTAATTTATCCGAAAAATACAACAGAAAATTTTTTGTCGCCACAGCAGAATTTTATAATATTTCTGATCATGCGTTTATAGTAAGAAGAGAAGTTTCTGTAAAAACAACAGCATTTTCTTTTGTATTGCGTCGTTCTTTGTAGTAGCAACACAAGTGCAGAAAAATACTACAATACTACGGAAAAATTTGTTGTTACGACAAAACATTTCGTCAATTTGTGGAAAAAACTGTCTTTTTCTTTTTTCGAGCGACATTTCAACCAAGCTGCCGCGTACCCGTGCTGCCCTGCAATGTAAGCTTTCTAAACTCGATTATAATTGTGACGTAATAACGCATCTCATTATTCAGCCGGTCAATTAGTACACTGAACTGAAAAGTAACCACGATGGTGAACTCGCTATCTTTGGCAAGACGATTCTGGAATACAGAATTACACGGCTGTTTTTAGCAAGGTCGATAATGCCTCAAAAATTACCTAAATCAAGCGAATGTAATTCTTACCTTCAATCTTTGCTCATCATATTTACGAAAATTATCCTGGGCAAAGTATTTCAGTCAAGGTATTTCAATTAAACGCCTTTTAACGTCCACCACTCCTCAGCCATACAAATGCAAACAAAAGCTATACCCAGCTCTTCTCAGTCGGAACTCAAGGCCAGGGCAAGCGCCTGTGCAATGCACTCTATATTAGCTAGGCCGGCCGAAACGGCTAGCACCTGACGGAATGAAGGCGAATTGATAAGGATGCAACTCTAAGCGGGAACGCTGTTCAGTTTTCAGAATCTTCGCCTCGGACTAGGACGAATCTTTAATGAACTGCGAAGATCCTGAAACAGCTATGCAGCTTTCCCTCGTAGCCATATGTCTTCATTCGGACTGATGCGTATAAGCAAGTATTCCTTTAATTTTTAATCCCTTGAGTTAACACTCTTTGTGCTACTCTGATTCGCGCAACGTCGTTACAAAATAAAGCACTTGCGCCTGCAGAGAACAGATAAATGCACTCACTCGCACGGCAGTCCGCAAATACGTTTGCACTTGTCGTATGTTCCATTGGCGGCCAATTCTGCCTGGCAGCTTTCTGCAAAGCAGTCAGAATAAAGATGGTAACCTTCGTACAATAGACGGAAACTGCTTCACCCACAGATTGCTCAAGCTTATATTTTCACTAAATGGAGCTTTTGGGCAAGTTGGTTATTTTCTTGGGACATAACTGCAGTGTGAAAACCACAAACAGATAAGGAACAGTTATACTTTCACGAAAGGAATATTAGTAGATTGCTGTAAGAGCACGACTACAAGTATACATTAGGAGTTGGACGCATTGCCTCTATAATTTCTGCTAATCCTGCTATAAAAACACTACTATCAGCTGAGATGGACGGCTCTATAAAAACGGGTTGCATGATGGACAATCACGATTGAGTAGAGAGGCTTTTGAAAGATAAGAACGTATCTGCTGTTCCCTGCATATGGTTAATGGATTTTTTCCTTTTCTTTTCTTTTTCTCGATGTTTATGCCTCAACGCGGTGATGTTTTCACACCGTTCCGGTTAGGGTTTCGAGGATGGTTGCTAATGCGCCCTCACCAAATAAATAAACCGCTAAGTGTCACATGCCATTGTTATTGGAATGGCAGTACGCACGGTTATAAGGAAAGAGAAGCTCACCCGTAACGGCGAAGTCACACGTGGGTGCCGGGTAGCTGGCCGTGAACTCGTGCGTCAGCTGCACGCAGCCGCAGTGCAACACCTCCAGCTCCATGGCGCACTTCTGCATGCAAAGCTGGCAACACCGCCAGGGTGCGCAAGCTGGGATTGCTTTTCGAATTTCAGAGTTCTCGATCGCGGGCGATCTGGTCATTATCACAGCAGATTTATTGCTAATCGCGGGACTATCATGAGCTATTGCATGCCATAGAAACTGTGTCAGTGCATCATCTAGTACTACAAGCTAGGCGTGAACTTCGATAACAGTGGCAAAATGAAGGAGTACATTGATACATTTATTAACGCTGAAATATCTCGCAGTGATACACTATACAGAGTTTCCATGCGTGCTATGCACCTCAAATTTTTCTATCTCCGTTACCTTGAATGATAAAAAGGACACGGTAAAATCTCCTTGTATATGTAGACGAATAGAATTAATTTTATGGAGACACAGACAAAAACTCCCGATGAATATGTTTACTCTTAAGCTAGCAGACGACGTCCATCCATCTACCAAGGGCAAAAACTTTAAAGAAAAGATTCACTACACCCTGTGGCTGATGGACAACGCTATGAGCCTAAGCCTGCCCAGGTGTCTGGATGAAAACAGTTTCCACGGCCTTCTATAGCCTACTGACAGCCCCATTTTATGCCACATGGCAAGTCTCCGAAATAAAAAAAAATAAAAAACTAAACTTGGCCAGTTTAAGATGCTTACGTCGTAGTTCAGGATGCCCTTGAACTCCGGAAAAGGACCCAGCTCCTTGTAGTCGGTGCACTTGCTTTTGTAAGGCGCCGGAAGCCTGAAAGTGCGAAGCTGCGTGCCGCGTAAAACGTGCGGCACGCGTTGAAGCATTTCTCAGATTGATTAGTCAAAGAAAAGCAAAATTATAGACGCAATAAAAGATCGTTTTATCTTAAGGCTTCACGAGACGAAACGACATCATATCCACGAGTTTTTCGTTTCCGCGACTCATTACCCTGATGTCAAACACAGAGGCTATTTATTTTCACGCATAAATGCGCTAAATGTATACACCATGTCGTTTTGGAGTTTGCCGCAATGCCTACTTCCGAAAAAACTTCATTAAATTCCTTTCCTCTCATTAAAATTATAGAGTAAGCAGTCTGTTATCCATTGTATGTTTGCTTCGAGCAAACACTTGTGTGTGGAAGGTCTCATAAGAGGTTGTGTTTTGACCGACCGACCAATTTACCGACCGATAGATTGATTGATTGGTGCAATCATTCATCGACTGATCGATCGGTCCATTCATTCATCTGTAGACTCCAAAGCAACGCCGTAAGGTAAGAACCATGGCATAGTAGACGGACTCGAGTTTTCGGAGTGATATCGACCAACCTGGGGCCTTGGCCCGCTCCAAAGTCTGAGTATAATGCGAGTACTGGCGAATTGCCCCGCAGCTGGAGATGATGCGCCAGCCGTGCCCGGGAGCCAACCTCCGCCGTGGCTGTGGCCGGGTCCTTGTGCTTTTGAAGAATGCTTCTCACCTGCTTGACGCTGACATGCATGATTTTCCCCGGGAGCAGCTGCACTGCAGATAGCTGGTCGGGCGGACTGAGTCCGGTCTGGTGCACGAACAGCGGGTACACCCGTTGCGGCAGGAGCATCATCGTGTCCCGCTTGGAAAACCCGTAGCTCAGTTCCAGCTCTGAGGAGGTGCATTAAACCACGCAAGTTATCCCTTTACGACTTTACAAGGAATAATATATGTGTCTGCAAAAGTAGCAAATGAAGGTGCCCCGAGCATAGTGCTGCGTTGTCTCTCACGAAGAGTTTAACTAAACATTAACAACTCACCCCCCCCCCCCCCCCCTTCCCGTGGAAAACATGAAAACTCCCCTCTTCGAGGAAAATTACCAGCGGTGGTGGAATACGTGCACTCACCCCACTCCCACTGCTTGGGGCAGCCCTCGAACGGGTGTTCCTCTTGGGGAATCGCGTTAATGTCCAGCGTGAAGCACTGCTGTGATGGGCGCCTGTAGTAGGTGTTCTGGATTCTGCAGTGTTGATCAAAGTTCCCAAAGGGACCGTGACGAACAAAGAGATGTGAATTGGTTTTGCCATCTATATATTGATAAGCTAGCCAAAAGTGGAAGAAAATAAGAATGTTAAATAGAATTTTTATTGAAAGTTATTCAGGAATGACCTATAATTGAGGCGTGAGGCTCTAGCATCATTCGTAACACCGAGTTGTCTACAGTGTTGAAATAAACCATTGACACACACTGATCCTTTCATGGAACGAGCTGTTTTAATATATATCAACTTTAACAAGTTGAAAATAAAATATCCCTATTACACATTAGTACTAATAGCGTATGAAAGATTCAGGATTCGCATTTTGCGGGCATCGTTTGCCAACTAATGTGAAACAAGAAAAGATAAAATTGTTTTCTAGGAACTGTTCTCGTTTTACAGTATGGATAGATTGTACAAAACAAAGAGCAATGCATAGTCGCACCTGTCAGAGCAGTTGAAAGCAGGACATGGTGCCTTGCCAGCCGTCATGATGCAGGTGAATAGTTCCTGGGCCGTAAACATCGTTGCATTCCGCAGTGCTGGAATCGCCTGGACTATGTACAGTCCAGGAGCATATACCTGTAAAGAGTTTAGGCACGCAAACACATGTGCCCAAAAAGCACTGCAAGTAAGCTTGAATATATAACGCATTTTATTCCGTGAGCACGAAACGACGCATGCATTGTTTTGATCACCGGTAATGACTGTTTAGAGCAGAAATGCGCACTGACAAAATGACTTGATGACGGAAGTATTTCGTATAAGTCAACGATTAGCATTACAAGATCGGTTTGGTTCAGCAATAAAACGCCACACTATTGTAACAGTGTGTTTCCTGCACGTTGGGAAATAATCACAACAAGCGCTTGACCATAGCACTAGAAAGAAAACTTTGATGTCGCGTTCTTATTGCTATATGTACGAAATACTGTACACACTACTGTTGTTCATTAGTAAGGAAAAAACTCATTTATCTCGTAACATAAATTAATTCTTTTCGTCCAGGGTGTCAGTCATCTGCCTTACCATGTCATGCTTACTACACTTGTTAGGCCTGTACTTGCACAGTTTATCGATGCTTAACCTGCGGAAAAAACAGAAGAAAAAGACAGTAGCCCACTTAAAGTTCTTCCCTCAGTAAAAATGCGCACAGGAATAAAGCGCTCTTAATCACTACATGAATCTATACGGTTAGAAATTTAGGGCAGTTCTCATTAACATAAATCCGCATACTTGTTCTGTTAACTCCAAATCACAAGGCAGCATGTGAAGTCTTTCTCGAGCGCTAACTTTGTACGGAAGAGGCTCGCGGTGGCCATGTGCATTTGCTCCTCGCCAAATGCCTTATGAAGATATGCGACACCTCCTGACAAAAAAAAAAAACGCATAATACATGGTCTCCGCCCTTATAAAAATGCTCTATATACAGTCTGTAGACATCATATCAACTCTATTGCCTTTCTATAGATATTTATTTTTCTCTATTCATAGTCTATTGAGCGTATGTAGACAAAAGTCTACTGAAAGTGTATGGCCATAAATCTATAGATCGTCTATAGATTGTCTATGGGATTTGTATTGCCTATAGACTATTCTTTAGGATTTGTCTATAGACAGTCTATGGACCTTATAGACAGAAGTCGATGGACAGCCTATAGACTGTCTAAAGGAATTTTTGTAAGGGCGGTTATATCCAATCTCATTATGCTGTTACTGTCGCTACGTTGTCTCCACCGAGGTGGATCGCAACTGCATATAGATGGCACATTCTAACTAGTAACTCTTTTCGCTACCCAGACCATCGACCTGCACAACATTCATTGGCCTGGAGTGGCGTCAGTGACCAACCTCTGTTAACCCGCGATCCTCGAAAACATCGGAAAAGGTCTTACACGCAGCTGTTGCTGCAAAATGCTAAGCTGAGATAATGGCATAGTTTTCCGCAATGGTTCTATACGTACGCGGAACTACACTCACCAGCCATCGACGCACACCGTGACTGCAGGAAAGACGATGTAATTGTTGCGCTGACGCTCGTTCATGGTGACGCTGAAGTTGTACTCCAGGTAAACGCCGAGCACGCTGTAGAACTGGTAGAGAAAGCACATCAAGCACACGGAGCCGATAGACACGTGGAACCAGTTCATATCGGCAGGTGAATGGCAGAGCGTATCAGAGGTTCTCCTTTGCAAGTACAGAGAGGCCTCGCCTTAGAGCCAATTCCTCACGTTTATCGACGAGAACTGGAACGATCAAGAAATTTTCGATGCCGATTTTGAGAAATCAATCGAGAGAGCGCTCTGGCAACTCATTTGCATGTCCGCTTCGTTGTTCCTCTTTCAACTTGATGGAAAAAGGTTTCCTGCAGCAGCTACACAACCTTTTTAAAGACGACGAAGTCATGAACTCAGAAGCCTTGCTTAATTGTTTCAGGGCACGGAGTCGCAACATGAGGACTACAGCATGGCTTTAACTCGATGTGGTTTAAAGGGCATCGAAAGAGCATCACCGTCATTACTACATACTTGGGCACGTTTGAGCATATGCAAATCGAAGCGCATAAGTAATGAGAACAAGTTGTCTACCGACTGCCTAAAGTAATGATTTAACTGTGTTCGAAGAGTCCTTTCAACATAAGTGGCTTTCGATTCGGCGTTTAAACGATGACTGCGCAAAGTACCTTGGAATGAAAGAAATGCACGTAACAAAAGATCAATGCTTGCCAAGACGTCCTGGCCAAGTGCAGCCAGCAACTGCTCTAAGTGCATGCCGCCTAGGCGAGAAGCGGGGGACCGTTCATAAGGTGACAATAAATAAAGACAGTCATAATTTTACTCGACCCCTTCACTTTAATTTGGTGTTGGATTCAGATAAGCCAACATTGAAAAAACGAAATAACTGTATATTCTTCTCTGCATCCCCTGAGTACAGCAGGCTGCAAAAATGAAAAAAAAAATGAAGTGAATAAAACTGCGGTCAAATATGTTTTGGGCAAACAAAAATTATGGCGAGAGAGGAAACAAACCCATAGCTGTGCTGTGGGGACACGCTCAGCACAAGTAACTTTTAATTGAAAAATATTGCCGACGATTACGTTACTTCATAATGCGAAATTTGAGCGCAGTTCATCAGCTGTTTCAGCTTTTCGAAAGATTGAGGCAAAGAATTCGAGCAAATATGTATGTACATTTACAGACAACTTGATATTATTCACACATATTCCTTATTCAAGAAACACTCCACTAACAGTTCTTGATTGTCATGAAGGAAGCTTTATGGTCGGAGAAATAGGTGGATATTTGCTCGACTTGCAGCGCCAATGCCTGGTTCTCAAAGACGAGGTTTAAGCAAGTAATTCGCGAGGTTGTCAAAGCTGTGGGAGGCATTACGAGCGAGAGGAACTGGATGTTCTCCCGCATAAATAGTAAGAAATTCCTGTTTGTCTTTATATGTACATTAAAGTCCCCCACTACTAACATTGGTGTGCATAGATGGACGGTTAGTGCGAGTCGCAGGAAGTGCACGACGTCTTTGGTGAGCGCGGTAGGGGCGAAGTAGACAGCCACTACCAGCAAGCCGCTGGCCAACTTTGCGGCGCACAGTTCACCAACTTATCTGACGTGCCAAACATTTCGATCGGTATTGCAGAGGCCCGTACGCAAGTAGATCGCCCCTCCCGTCGCTCTGCGAGCGCCACCTGCAGCAGCACTGGTAATCTATGATTTCGAGAGGCTCTTCGGGATCCATCCAGGTTTCCGCAAGGCAAAGTACCGAGGCATGCCGCAGAATGTGATCGTGATGTACGCGGTGGCGAACGGCGGCAGCTATGCGTTTCGGCTCGGGCGTGCGGAAGAATTGGCGTCAGGAGCGCGCGCAACAGCGCTGCCCCGGCTGCGGAGCTGGTTACGAGGGACAAAGGCGACGCCGTGAAACGCAGGAACGGGCGCTAAAGGGCTGCGCTCTGAAACAATTTTAATTAGAAGAAACGCTTTCGTGTGATTTCTAAAGCTAAAGCTTTACTGGCCTAGTCAAGCTAAAATCATCGGCACCGCAATTTTCGCTTCACGTGACACGTGGCACCCACGTGACATACCACACCACTCGTTGTCACGTGTCACGTGGCAGCCACGTGACATACCACTCCACTCGTTGCCCAGCCGGGAGCTTCGGCTCTGGACGACCGGGCGTTGCATCGAACACAATCGGCGTTCCGCTGAACACATCAAAGGGCACCGGCGTTCGATGCTGAACCCTCGAGACCGGCCGTGGCACAACCAACTTTTATGCCGTGCGCATGCGATGCCGTCAGGCGCTTTCCCGCTCCACTCGGTCAAGGTGTGTGTGACGTCACGGAGGAAGTAAGCAGCGCACCTGGAGGCCTTTCCTCCACTTCGCAACGCGGTGACGGAGGGAATATCTGCCGGACCTCTCCACGGCGGGCGTTGTAACACAATCGGCGTTCCATTGAACGCATCAAAGTGCACCGGCGTTCTGTGTAGAACCCACTTTCATGCGCTGCGCATGCGATGACGTGTCTGTACGACTAATCAATATGGAATAAAAAAATAAACGGTGCTAAAGAATTCAAAACATGTGTCTGTCTCTATCAGCCTAACCTGCCTTAATCCACAGCACAATCAAGAATAACAAAACCTTTAGCTTACGTAACCACGCTTAGCTGAGCTAAACTGCAACCATTTTCTTCTTCTTTATTTAGTGAAGAACCCAGTCGGCTGATATACCCAGCATTGGGTATACAAGATGAATATATATTCCACAGTACAGATTGTACAGTACAGATTACAGTACAGTACAGTACAGATTAAAAAGCAGTAAACTGATGTCCTTAATCAAGCTCGTTTAGTTAGCTCTTTTTGCCACCAGGAGGACATCTGGTATCCTAAAGCTTCGAGATCAGTGTATCGTTAGTTGTGTCGGCAGAGTGACAGTCGGGGCCGGTTCCGCACAAGAACGCCGACGTGCCGTTTATTCGTGCTCGTTTTATACCAGCAAGGAGAAAGGGCGCACAGGTTAGGAGCACGCGCGCCCCAGACACACAACGCGAGAGCAAGCGTCGCACTCGGCTTGCATAGAACGCCGGGCCGAGTCGCACTCGGCTTGCACAGAACGCCGAGCCGCGTCGCACTCGGCTTACAAATCAGTGCCCTTGAAAGCTGAAAAGTGTTACTATCGTATCATATTCATATCATATGTACTCTTTCTTTTTTATTTTTTATGCTTTAGCTGTTATGTTACTATCCTGAACCAGCCGTGTTATTTATTTTCTTTTCCTTTTCTTGCGCCAGGTTGACTATAGTTTGCAGCCGTTTCGGCAGACTCAAAAAGCATTATTGCAAATGTTGAATACTGCAACCCCCCCTCCCACAGTCTCAATCCTCCCGTCTGAGTGCTTACGCCGTTTCTAGGACTCATATCATGAAACATGACATTTCGCGGTTCTCTATTTTTGTTCAGGCTGCTTGCAGAGTCGTAAGAAGTCTATATATTCCAGTTGTCGTAGCCAAGACCATTGTTAGGTTCATAGAATGATGTCTCTTCAAGCACTCCCCCCCCCTCCCCCCCCCCCCCGTCCGTAACGCTCCGTCGAAAAAATATCAGGCTCTAACAGCGTAAGCCACTTATTTCGTCGCTAGTGCATACGAATGACTTTCTTATTTTATACCCACGCACTTAGAGCAAATAAAATATTTAGAAAAGGGGTTTAAAGTGAGTTACCCACACCCCTAATAGAGAAATTTTCAATGAAAAAATAACATTGGCTCCGATTATTTTCTGCTAACAAAGTTCAGAGAATTGCATCGTGAAAATAAATGTGGCCCCAAACACCCGCCGTGGTGGCTCAGTGGTTAGGGCGCTCGACTACTGATCCGGAGTTCCCGGGTTCGAACCCGACTCCGGCGGCCGCGATTCGATGGAGGCGAAACGCAAAGACGCCCGTGTGCTGTGCGATGTCAGTGCACGTTAAAGATCCCCAGGCGGTCGAAATTATTCCGGAGCCGTCCACTACGGCACCTCTTTCTTCCTTTCTCCTTTCACCCCCTCCTTTATCCCTTACCTTACGGCGTGGTTCAGGTGTCCAACGATATATGAGGCAGATACTGCGCCATTTCCTTTCCCCCAAAACCCATTATCCCGCCGTAAGCTCCAAGCGTAGCCCATAATTCCGCTTCTAGAAATGTTGTTACTTGGTGGTGACGACGAGCTCTCCACCAGGATGATAATG